>NC_061118.1:106515241-106652229 GCF_002878395.1 Capsicum annuum | reverse complement strand
ATTGTGTGTTTCCTCACGTTTGTAGAGAGAATTATTTGTGACTAAAGCATACAATGGCGGTCTAATGGGCCATTTTGGGGTCGAGAAGACCCTCGAAATTTTGGAAGAACAATCTTATTGGCCTAGAATACACAAGGATGTGGCCCAGATTTGCGGCCAATGTGTTAAGTACAAAGGAGCCAAGTCATGGCTCCAACCCCACAGGTTATACACCCCATTTTCCACCCTTTTGAGTTCTTGTCTTGAAATATCAATGGACTTTGTGTTAGGATTGCCGAGGACTAGAAGGGGGAGGGATAGTATTTTTGTCATGGTGGATTGGTTTTCCAAGATGGCTCACTTTATTCCTTGTTCTAAATGTGATGATGCGCCTAGCGTAGCCTCTTTGTTTGTTGATAATGTTGTAAAACTTCATGGTGTTCCAAGGACCATACTGAGTGATAGGGATTCTAAATTCCTAAGCCACTTTTGGAAGTCCATGTGGGGTAGACTCGGTACTAAGTTGTTGTTTTCGACTTCATGCCACCCACAAACCGATGGAGAAACGAAAGTAGTAAATGGGACCTTAGGGTCTATGCTACGGTCCATGGTTAAAAGAAAAATGACTTCTTGGGAGGAGCACTTACCGTTGATTGAGTTTGCTTATAATCGTGTTATACACTCGAGCATGGGGATGACACCCTTTGAGTGTGTATACGGCATCAACCCTCTCACCCTTTTGGATTTAACCCCTTTGCTAAGTGCTCT
Source organism: Capsicum annuum (assembly GCF_002878395.1). Classification (NCBI taxonomy): domain Eukaryota; kingdom Viridiplantae; phylum Streptophyta; class Magnoliopsida; order Solanales; family Solanaceae; genus Capsicum; species Capsicum annuum. Next base: position 106,651,482 of record NC_061118.1, on the reverse strand, counting down.
TGTGATAAGCTTAGATGGAAGCAAACGGGCCGAGGCCATGAAAAAGATACATGAGAAGTTGAGGTTGTGGTTGGAGAAGAAAAACTAAGAATTTGCGAGGTGAGCCAACAAAGGAAGAGGAAAGCTCATTCTTGAACCAGGAGATTGGGTGTGGGTGCACCTAAGGAAGGATAGATTCCCGTCTCAAATAAATACTAAGTTGATGCCACGGGGTGATGGCCTGTTCCAAGTATTAGAAAGGATCAACGACAATGCCTAGAAGATTGATCTGCCCCCAGAATATCAAGTGCACAACACTTTTAACGTGTGTGATCTCTCTCGGGTGGAAATAGTGAAGGATGGCAATGATCCGAATTTGAGGACAAATTTCCTTCAAGATGGAGAGGATGATATGGGAATTCCTAGCTTGAGATCTTTCACATGAAGCCAAGCATGTGAGTTGCAATGACTCCAAGCCTTGTTCACATTCTTGGCCATGTGTGAGGCCCTTGTGAGTCCATCTAATGGCCTATATTTAATAAAATGTAAAGAGGCCCACCAAGATACCCGAAACCCACCCACTTAAATGCCAAGGGTAATTTGGTCTTTGTCCCTCCTTTCTAAGTGACTATATAAGCATGTAATAGGGCTAGTCTTGCTTTAGTTCATTCCTATTATTCAAGAAACAAAGACTTGTAAATTTTTGACTTCTCTTCCTCATCATTTGGAGAGGCCAAAACCAAATTCTCACTAGTAGAGTGATACTAGTGTTGTATTTTTGCTAGAAACTAGGTTCTTGAGTTTCTTTAGTTCCTCTTGGTCTAAGTAAGAACTTGGTATTGATATTTATTAGTCTTAGGGTCCTTTCTCTTGTTAGGGTTCTTAGATTAATGAATATTGTGTGTCAAGTTTCTATCTCTTTCTTTGTAAATCTTGTTAACATTGTGTTGTTGAATATGAAAGTCTAGTGAATCCTTGTGGGGCTCTTTCGATTCACTAGCAATATTGTCTTTGTTGTTGTTGTTGTTAAACTCACTTTTGTAGTTCAAACAAGTGTTGCAAGCCTAGTGAAGCCGTGTGTGGCCATTTTTGATTCACTAGCACTTTGTTGTTTATCTTGTTGTTCTTGTGTTGGTTGGAATCTCTTGATACACACTTATCATTGTATCAGGAGTATACCCAAGGAGAGGAGTAATCATGCCTTGTTGTGCCAATCTCTGAAATAAACTGGCATACAACTCTCCAATTGGTGTAAAACTATCCCTCAATTTCTACCTCATTTCATTGTTTAGCTTGGATCGAAAATCAGGCTTAGAAGGGCTTTGGTATGTTTGTGGAATTGGAGGATGACTTTGAGGAGTTGGTGCGCGCTATTGTGGGTAAGGAGGGAGTTGAACATATGGTTGTGCGTAATATACTAGATATGAAGGTGGAAAAACAGAGTATAATGGATTTTGGGAGTGATTATGGAGAGCTTGGGTATGAACTTGGGCTTGAGACTGAAGGCAACAACGATGTCTTCTTCTTGGATGTGCCCATTCTCCAATTACAATAATAATGTCATCTTTCTCATTCTTCTTCTCTCCAGGTTCCCTCAATTGATTGCAATATTGTCCCAAATATTTCACGGATTCCTCATGCCCATCTTGCTCCTCAAATTCGACATTTCAAAGATTGGAGAAAGGTTAGCACTTGGAGGCATGCCCCAGTCTTTGTATGAAACATCTTCTTTACCCGTAGGTCCTAGAGAATTTTTCATAGCATTTTATGCACTCTTGATTTTCCCAACCATTTCCTTTGGCTCTTCAAGCATACTAGGCTTCTTAGTAAGAAATTTTGGCGGTCCACTTAATTCAACGGTAGGATCAAGAGTATAAAAATGATCATCATGAGTATTGAACGTGGATTCACTAGTGGACCGGGGAAGCACAATTGTTGGATTGATAACCAAAGTGGAAGTCTTAGTAAAAGGTTGAGCAACAAAAGCACAGACAGTATGTGGTGCTGTCAATGTAGCAGGCTTATACTGAGAAACTAGAGGAAAAGAGGTGGAAGTATTGGGATGCTTTTGGCTCGGAATGAATTCTGAGTCATGTTGCGGTGCATCGACAACACTAGAAAACTAACTTTGATATTTTGATGGAAAACTCGAGGTATTTATAGGATCAATAGCGGGAAATGAAGGAGGAGGCATCCCACTTGCCCAAGCTTGGTGCATCTCTATTATTTGTTGTCTAAGTTTGAAATTCTCTTTCTTAAACTCTCAATTTCTTGACTCTTTGTTTGATCCATGAGGTCACTCTCTAAATCCTTATTGGACACAAATAAACCTTCTTCAGATTTGGTGTGACGTGAAGGACCAGCCACAATGCCACAAACCAACCACCTTAAACTAACTGAATAATAGAAACACCAAATGCGTTACAGTTCAACACCTTCTCAAAATCTTTTTTTGATTTTTCCTTTTCTTTGAAAAAGATCTCCGAACCCAAGAAGGGCACCTACATATCTCACTCCTGAGAGAGGAGAATCAGGTGTGTGTAGTTCGTGAAGTTTTGCCAAAATGGCCAATTAAGCTTTTTTCCTTATTTTTTTATTTTCTTGAAACTTTAAAAAGAGAAAAAAATAACAAATTGTCAAAAGAATAGACTCTTTTTGCATTTTTCACGTTTAAAATTCCTATACAAAATGAAACCTATGATTACCAAAGAAAAATCTTTTTGGATTTTTAATTTTAAATTTCATATGAAAATGAAACTTGAACCTATTAAAGAAAAATCTTTTGTTAGTTTTCTTTTAAAGATGTATATGAAACACCTACTCTAAATAAAGAGTGAAGAAAATCTTTTTGAATTTTTGAGATAAGATCAACCAAAAAAGAAACCTACGACTATTGAAGAAAATCTTTTCTTTTGTATTTTTATTTTCAAGACATGTATGAAACACCTACTCTAAATGAAGAGTGAAGAAAATCTTTTTATACTTTTTAGATAAGATCCCCGAATCTATAATAGGATGCCTACGTATCTCACTCCCGAGAGAGGATAATTAGGGGTGCGTAGTTCATCCAGAAAGGACAATTTAGTATTAAATAACGAACTGAACCCTGACTTGAGAGATACGACCATAGACAGACGATGAAAAATGCCGATAAAAATCTTTCTTGTTTCTTTTTGATTTGACACTTCACATAAAAATGACACCAACTATGAAAGAAAAATATTTTTGGTATTTTCATTACATGAAATGTACGAAACTTCTACCATCTTTTTTTTTGGATTTTTCTTTTATGAAAAGCTCCTAGAAAAAATCTTTTTGGATTTTTCAAATTGAGAATGCTTGCTAAAGGAAACAAAAGGAAAATCTTTTTGATGTTTTTGATTTTTGGAAAAATGAGTGCAAAAAAAGGTAGAATTTTTTTTTTTTGAATTTTTGGGATTGCAAAAATAAAAGCCATAAAGAACTTCTAAAAAAGACTACAAAACTCTTTTTTTTATCCTTCATTTTTTGCTTTTTTTTCTCCACCAATTTCTTGCCTACACACTTTACTACTAACACATGCTTTCCCCAAATCAGTCCATCAAATGACCATGTTACCCTCACAGATGCAACATTTAGCACGTAGGGATACTTTAGAGCTGAGTCTCCTACAAAGGACCAAGTGGGCCCTGCTAAGTCTTAATATGACGCACATAAGCATGACTAAAGGCCGACCTATGCAGGGGTTCACTAACAAGGCTGTTCAAGGGAGCATATGGTCGATAGTAGCTGCGACAACTTTCCACCCACTCTATACGTCCGACGGCTCTCCCTCTTGAACTAAGGGTGACTCAACTAGAGTTCGTGTACACGACGTGCACTCTGAGACTTGTTGCGCTTGGGTTATGCAAATGATAAACAATTGACTTGGGTTATGCAAATGATGCCAGATATAAAGTGGTAACACATAAAGAAAAACTATAAACAAAGAGCACGCAGGCACTCAAAAATGATAAACAATAACACAAAACAACACAAACAAAAGGTATATACACCTATAGTTCCAAATTAAGCTGATACAAATCCCAAAAAAAATAAGCTCGAATTCTAAAAATTCTCCTGCAGAGTCGCCAGAGCTGTCACACCTCTTTTTTAACCGAAAAAGATTGATTTTAAGGTTCTAAAGGGTTTTTATTATTAAGCGACAAAATGAAGATTTGTTTTGAAAAGGACCTTTCATATTCAAAATAGAGTCGCCACTAAGCATAATCTGGTGTGCCCAGTCACCTTTGGAAATCCTTTTCAAAACGGTTTTGACTCTAAGACTGATCCGCCAATAGAGATTCCGACTAAGGAATTTTGTTGACTGAAGGGAAGGTGTTAGATACCCCTCAATCCCGTGGTTTGACCACGGTCGCTTGATGAAATGAATCAGCTAATTTTCGCACTAAGGACGTATAAACCACATAAACAAGCATCCAAACACATGAAAACAAAAATAATCCAAAATATAGTGTTCAGTCCAATTATACAGTCCAAAATAAATAAAAATGTAAAAATAAATCCTAGGTAACCTACACTAATCCTAACTACGCTCCCGTGCTTTACACGATGCCTTGGGCCTTCATCACGAACATCTTCTGCCAATATAGTACGCCGGGGTATTCCCCAGTGAATAAATACAATGTGTCTCTGGGCATTCCCTAGCTAAATGAATACATTTGAATTAAATACGATAAATTAGAAAGAAACATTCACACGCACATTCCAACATTCAAACAAAACAAGTTCTGAATTTGCCGACCCGAACCTATATTGTCTATCCGTTTCAACATGTCGTAATTCCATCATGTTTTATATCAACAATCGATCAAAATTAATTCTAATCTAGCCTTTTTATCAATTTCAATTTCACCCCCAACTTCTTTTTATCAAACGCCATTAAAACATGATCAAATTCAATCCTCAAACCACCAAAGTTAAATCACCAAGCATCATGATCGTAACCTTCACAACATCAAACAATCATAATCATCGAACACACAATCATGGCCATTTTAATAAATTAAAATAAAGAAGAGAGAATGGGTTAAGAAATAGACCTTAACGCCGCTTCAAAATATATGTATTATTTTGATTAGAACCATGATCAAAATCTCAAATCAACCTCAACAAAAACCAAACTCGAACCAAATTTTGACTTCAAATTAGACCCAACTTGGTGATTCAAAATAGTACCCAAAAAACTAATGACTCAAATGGAATTTATAGACTATTTTGACCACAGGTTTCACTACTTTTTAGAGCTCCAGTGAACTTCACCAGAGGATTTGACAGTGACGGGGACGTAGAAGGACGGGTCGGGTATTTGATTCGATTAGATCAAGGAAGATGTGGGTCTCAAAAAAGTGATAGCTTTCAAGACTGGCGGTGATGGTATCTTGAGGTACCAAGGTAGTTTATGCATTCCACATATTGTTGGGCTAAGGGAGAGGATTTTGGCTGAAACTTATGAGTCAAGGTACACTATTCATCCTAGTTCAACGAAGATGTCTCATGCCTTAAGAGAAATTATTGGTGCAATAATTCCAAAAGGGGTGTGACCAATTTTGTGGCTAGGTACGTTGTGTGTCAGCAAGTGAAGGTAGAGAACTTGAGGCACAGTGGATTATTTTAGGAAATTGAGTTACCTGGGTGGAAATGGGAAATAATTAATATGAATTTTATTATTGATCTTTTGCGGTCGCGAAATTAGTTTATTTTTATTTGGGTCATCGTAGATAGGATGACTAAGTCTGCTCACTTCTTATAGATGAGATTAATTACTTTATTGAGGACTATGCAAAGTTATTTATTTAAGAGATCATGAGGTTGTATGATGTGCCTATTTCTATTATCTCTGATTGAGGTATTCAATTCTTATCGTAGTTTTGATGCTTATTTCAAAGAGGTTTAGAGATAAAGGTGAGCCATAGTACTATTTTCTATGCTCAGATGGATGGAAAATTAGAGAAGATGATATAAACCTTTGATGATATGATGAGGTCTTGTGTGATCAATTTTGGTAGTAGTTGGGTTGACCATTTTCCCCTCGAAGAGTTTGTACATTATAAATGCTACCACTCTACCATTGGTATGGTTGGAGGTTCTGTTCTTCTATTGAATGGGCCGAAGTTCGTGAGAAAAAGTTATTTGGTCCTAATTTGGTTCACCAAGCCATGGAGAAGGTGAAGGTGATTCAGGATAAGCTTAAGACTTTCCAAAGTAAGCCAAAGACCTACGCGGATATGACATGAAATGAGTTGGAGTTTAATGTTAGTGAATGGGTGTTCTTAAAAGTGTCTCCCATGGAGTGATACAGTTTGGGAAGAAGGGAAAGCTCTGTCCTCATTATTTTGGTTCGTATTTAGTTTTGAGGGGGGGCTAGTAATGATGCATATGAATTGGAGTTGCCTTCTAGCTTGGTCTCTATTTATTCGGTCATTCATATCTCGATGTTGAATAAGTGTGTGAGTGATCCTTCATTGGTTGTTCTTTTGGAAGGTATGGGCATTTCGGATTTCTTGTCTTTTGAGGAAGTTCTAGTAAAGATCTTCGATCGGTAAGTCCGTCGGTTAAGAAATAAGAAAGTGGCATTGTTAAATATTCTGGGGAGGAACCATAAGGTTTAAGAGTTCACTTGGGATGCTGAAGAGGACATGAAGTCCAAGTATCCATTCTTATTCCCCCTTTCGGATAATCATGCTTAAGGTATGTACAATTCTTAACATTTTTTTTTTGTCTTTGTTAAAAGTAAGAGTGGGTTTGTTTCTATGTTAAATCATGCTAAGGAATACCTTTTCTTATCATTCGGGGATGAATCATCCTAAGGGGGAGAATGAAACACCCCAGGTATTGGTCCCTAGAAAATTTTGAGCTTATTGCCCTAACTACAACTCTCTTTGTGAGTCATAGGGAGTCATACGGGTTATAGGACCCAGTCATAATTTGCCCAGTGAAATCTTTCTAAGTCACAGCTTTAACAACGACTACTACGTTGCGAGTCGCAACGACTATAAATGACTCATATAGTCCTTTTCATAAGAAAACCAATGTGATGCCTAAAGTGTTCTGTCCTATGTACGACTAGGATGTAATGAGTTGTAAGGTCTTTTCCATAGCTAGACTAGTGTTGGTGGTCTAGGACATTGTCAAGACTACGTCGGAGGGGAAACAAGTCGTAGGGTAACTCTGCAAGTCATAAGGTCACCCGTAACTACTGGCGACTTATTTTCCAGCTTCTTAATTAGGGTATTTTAGATATTTACCTTTTATTCCAATAATAAACCATGACTTATAAACATACTTGGGACCCTATTTTCATCCATGATACACTCTTTTCTCTCTCAAATCCTCTCAAGTAGCAATACTTAGTGTTTCCAAGAAGTAGGTCAAGTAGAGCTTTAACGGTTGCATTCTCTCCATAATTTGGGTATTTTAGGCACATGACTCTACCCTCAAACTCATTTTATCTAATGCATGAATTTACATGGTTAATTATGTGGATTTGAAATAAGGGTTTTGATATGGTTGAGGGATTTGACATGAATGGTTCTTAAATTAATTTCCCCTTGTTATTATACATTATTCATGCTTTGTTAACATTTTTGAACTTGTAGGGTGCATGAGATTGGTGAATAATCAAAGGAGTTATGTTTTCCCCCAATTGTGATGAATTTTTCTTTGACATATGGTTTTGGAAATTGAGTTCCCTCAACCTAAATGTGAAATTGATAATGATACATGGCTTTGTCATATGTTACGACTTGCTCACTTAAACTAATACATTGGCATGAAAGGTTAATGAACCATGGTATGATTTTATTGAACTTTAGGGTATGTGGATCCCCCGCGTGAATGTTAATTAAATCTAAGGGGTCATAAATTTCCCTCTTATGATGGTCAATGGATCATGACATGATAATGAACTTACAAGTGGGGTTGGTATGACGATACCAACGGGATGCCTGATACATAATCAGTTCAATAAATTGAAAATGTGTGTTAAATATTTTAATTAGGCTTAAATAGTGGGTTGTGTAGCCAAAAATTATGCTAACTGGTGTGGGGGTATAAATGATCGGGGCTTAGAGTCTCCCTTATTATTATTATATGATTGGGAGGTTTGAGTCTCCCATGTTATATTAATTTGTGCTTAAGTCACCTTTGATTTATGTCAGGATATTCGAGTCCCCCATCAGGCATATGACATATGATTATCCTCAGGTTCGTACAATTACATGCATAGAAATCCCTGTATTCCAGAACTACGCAACCATCATAGGATATGAGGAGTCACCCATCCATTTAGGCTTGACTTCCTCTCAGGGGTCACCCATCAGTTAGGCTTGACACCCTAGTCCTTTAGGACATCAGTGTAGTGGATCCATACAGCCAGTATTAGTACTCGTGGCACGGTATTGATACCCTCCCAACTGGGGTCACAGGTTGGACCCCATTAACTCATATTAGGGCATGTTAGTTAGATGATACCTCACACAGGCTCAGTCCAGTATTCAGTAAAGATTTTAGTTCAGGTTTGTTTGACTATAGCATACAGATGACTAGTTATTCAGTTACCAGATTTCAGTATTTTAGTTTACAGACTATTTTAGTATTATGTTATATGCTTGGTCATGAATCCTTAGATTTTACAGCTTTTGCACGTATTATGCATCGGTTATCTCATGTTATTTAGTTAGTCAGTATTTCATGAACATGAGCCTATGAATTTCAGCCTAACCTCATCTAGCATACCAGTACATTCAAATTAATAATTGCATATATTTTCTTTACGCTATGATGTCTTATTTCATAGGTTCGGATATCTAATTTCCTGACCGCTCTTAGATAGATCCGCCTATAAGTAGCAGTAGTCATGGTGAGTCCTCATCTATCGAGGACATAATTATTTATTTCAGCCATTTCAGTGGTTCAGTTTTTCATTTTAGTTAGATAGTTGGAGTTTGTTGGGCCTATCCCATCAACTCTTTTCAGTCTATTAGAAGCTTTCAGACAACAGACAGGTAGTCAGTTTTATCAGTTGTTTTTATCAGTCTTCTTAGTATGTTTTCAGACATTTGGATTTTTGACTTATTAGTATTTTAGTATTTAAAAACTTATGGATTTACCTTGTTATTTCCACATATGATGTTCATTATTAGTTTACTCAGTGCTCACAGCAGGTACTAGCTCATGGGTTAGCTTGTGGTCCTTCAGGATCGTAAGCACCGTTGTCGCGAATAGGAGGTAGCCTCGGGTCATGACAAATCTTGGTATCAGAGCCAGGTTTTACAGTGTCCTAGGAAGTCAAAAAGCCACGTTGAGTAGAGTCTTGTGTATGTGTTTGAAGCGTACCACACATATGGACGAGGGGCTACAAGATATTTTAGGAAAACTTTCCTTTCTTTCAATATTCATTTCATGTGAGTGAGCATGAGCTCTATTAAGACTATATTTCTCATCCATCCTTTATTCCATTACATAAAATGCCTCCCAGAAAGAATAATGGAAAAAGAAATGGAAATCGGACTGTTCCTCTGCCTGTTCAGTAGGATCCCTTGAACGAGCATGTCTCTCATGACGAATTCAGAGCTGCATTCACTACCTTAGATAAAAAAGTAGAAGCTCAAAATAATCATCAGGTTGTTTCCCCATCCAATCCAGTCACCAACACAGCTGCAGCTAGGATTCAGGACTTTACCCGAATGAACCCTTCTTTGTTTTCAAGATCAAAGTCTGAGGAGGATCCATAGGCATTTCTTGATATAGTTTAGAAAGTGACTGATATTATGGGTTTCACCTTAAGTGAGAGTGCAAATTTGGTTGCTTACTAGTTGCAGGATGTAGCTCACACATTGTATAAGAAGTGGAAGGAGAATAGGGGTGCTGAGGTAGGGGCTGTAGAGTTGGAGGATTTTGCCACAACCTTTTTAGATAGGCTCTTTCCCTTAGATTTGAGGGAAGCAAATTTGTTGTAGTTTATTAATTTGAAGTAGGGGACTATGAGTGTGAAGGAGCATTCGCTTAAATTTACTCAGTTGGCGAGGTATACTCCTTTGATAGTGGCTGATAATAGATCTAGAATGAGTAAGTTTGTTTCTAGTGTAGCTAATAGTATGGTCAAAGAGTGTGGGGCTGCTACGGTTATTAAGAAGATAGATATATCTAGGCATATAGTCCATGCTTAACAAATTGAGAAGCAAAAGCTTAAAGAGAGAGAAATAGAAAATAAAAGCACCAGAATGGGTAAGTTTAACTTCCGTTAGCCGAGGAAAGAGGGTAGTAACCGTTCTCAGTTTTGATAGAAGTTTTAGCCCCAGCTCTATCTTCAGCTAGTGTCCCAGTGCCAAAGTTTAGGAATGACAATCGGGATAAGGTGCCGGGCTCCAAATCCCAGGGTAGTGTAAATAATGGTCGTACTAATCCTCTTTGCTAGAAATGTGGTAAAATCATCAAGGTGTGTGCAAGACTAGTAGTGATGTGTGTTTTGGGTGTGGCAAGCTAGGCCACTGGGTAAGAGAGTATCTATTAGTTGCTCAGAAGGGTAGAAATGATCGCCAACAGGGTCAGACTAACTCTTCAGCAGCTCCAGCAGGTCGCCCGACTCAGCAGGCTGCTACTTCCAGTGCCACTGGTGGACAGCAACAGAATAGGCTTTATTTACTTCAGTCCTAATGGGATTAGGAAAGTTCTCCTAATATTGTTACTAGTACGTTACAGGTCTTTCACCTCCATATTTATACTTTGTTAGAGCTCGGAGCTTTGCTTTTTTTGTAACCCCCTATATAGCTATTAATTTTGGTGTTATTCCCGAGTCTTTAGCAGAACCTTTCTCAGTAGCTACCCAAGTAGGTGTCTCTATTGTAGCCAGTCAGGTATACAGGAACTGTCCGATCATAATATCTCAGAAAGTAACCTTAGTTTATCTTGTGGAGTTAAAGATGACTGATTTTGATGCCATTCTCAGCATAGATTAGCTCCACTCATGCTATGCTTCAGTTGACTATAGAAAAAGAGTAGTTCAGTTTTAGTTTCCAAATGAAACAATTATTGAATGGAAGGGTAGTACTTCAGCACTTAGGGGTCAAATTATTTCATACCTTAAGGCAAGAAAAATGATTTCCAAGGGTTGAGTTTACCATCTTGTTTGATTCAAAGACTATAATTCTGAGACCCTAAGTCTCGAGTCAGTTTCAGTAGTGAGGGAATTTTTAGATGTGTTCCCTGAAAATCTTCCTGGAGTTCCTCGCAAAAGGTAAATTGACTTTGTAATAGATCTCCTTCCAGATACCCAGCCTATACTATTCCTTCCTATAGAATGGCTCCATCTAACCTTAGAGAGTTGAAAGAACTGTTGAAAGATTTTGTAGATAAGGGATTCATCAGGCCCAGTGTTTCCCAATGGGTCGCTCCAGTTCTTTTCGTGCGTAAAAAGATGGTTCTCTCAGAATGTGCGTCGATTACTGTCAGCTTAAAAAAGTCACAATCAAGAATAAATATCCACTCCCTAGGATTAATGACTTGTTCTATCAGCTTCAGGGTGCCAGTTATTTTTCTAAGATAGGCCTCAAATCCAGCTATCATCATCTTAGAGCCAGAGAATGTGACATTCTGAAAATAGCTTTCAGGGCTTAGTATGGTAACTTCGAGTTTCTAGTTATGTTTTTTGGACTGACGAATGCCCCAACAGCTTTCATGGACTTGATGAATAGAGTGTTCAAGCAGTACTTGGATATGTTCATCATAGTCTTCATTGATGACATTCTTCTCTACTCCTGTAGTGAAAATAATCATGCAGACCATCTCATAATTGTATTTCAGACTCTTAGAGCCCATTAGTTATTCGCCAAATTCAGTAAGTGCAATTTCTAGCTAAGATCAGTAACTTTACTTGGCCATATTATTTTCGGTGATGGCCTTAGAGTTGACCCTCAAAAGACCGAAGTAGTAAGAAACTATCCTAGACCAATCGCTCTGTCAGATATCAGGAGTTTTTTAGGTTTTAATAGCTATTATCGATGGTTTGTTGAAGGGTTTTCATTTATTTCTTTCCCAATGTCCAGATTGACTAAGAAGAAAGTCTAGTTTCAGTGGTCAAATTCTTGTGAGAAGTTTTCAGGAGTTGAAGACTCGACTCACCTCAGCCCCAGTTTTGACCTTGCCAGATGGTTCAGGTGGGTTTTTAATTTACTGTTATGCTTCCAGAGTTGTCTTGGGTTGTGTTTTGATGTAGAGAGGTAAGGTCATAACCTATGCCTCTAGATAACTTAAACCCCATAAAAAGAATTACCCTACCCATGATCTTGAGTTAGCAGCTGTTGTGTTTGCCTTAAAAATTTGGAGGCATTATCTCTATGGAGTTCATGTTAATGTGTTCACGGATCACAAAAGTTTGTAGTATGTGTTTTTGCAGAAAGATTTAAATCTTTGTTAGAGAAGGTGGTTAGAGTTGTTAAAATATTATGATATGAGTGTTTTGCATCACCTGAGTAAGGCCAATATAGTGGTAGATGCTCTTAGTAGATTTTCTATGGGTAATGTTTCTCATGTTGAGAATGATAAGAAGAGGTTAGTTCTGGAGGTTCATCTGCTTGCAAGATTAGGTGTTCGGTTGGTGGATTCAGCTGAGGGTAGTGTATGGGTTTAAAATAGTTTGAAATCTTATTTGGTTATCGAAGTGAAAGAAAAACAAGATAGGGTTCAATATAGACTGCGGCGCATGCTTCACTCCGGCACTCTAGAGCCCGCGGTGCATGCTCCATCGCGTGCCTCCTTATTTCCCAGCTTTTGTTTTCAGTTTTGCAAGGACAATTGGGTTTTTTCCCTTTACACAATTGGTCCATAACATGTGATTTAGGTTCCAAAAGCACAAATTGTCATCTTACTCACAAAATCCTCTCAAAAGAAGAACATTCTCTCTCAAGATCAAACCCTTGCCTCGTCAAAAGAATCAAAGAAATTCAAGCTTAATTTTAAGAAAACCATCAAGAATCTTCACGAATTCTACAATTAAGGTATGTGTGACGCTCATCCATGGGACCTTTTCACCCATGGAGTCCAAAAATCTGTTATGATGTTTTAAATCATAAATTTCCATGCTTATAATGAATTATCTCCATGAAGTTTTATGAATTTTGATTATGCATGTTGTTTAGAAGTGTGTATTGTTGGGAGTAGCCCTTATATATTGGAATGATGATATTTTCATGTTAACTCCTTGATTTATGGTTTTTAGTATTGAAGCTATGTTATTATTACATGTTTTAAACCATTCCCATGCTTTAATTCATGACCCACATATGTTTGATGAAATGTCTAAATGACTTGGGTTTTGAACAATGATTCTTTACTATGGGTTTAAGGCTTCATGTGACCTTATTGTTATTACATTTAGTGTTGGGGTTATGAATACCCGAAACTTAGTTGTTTACATCATTTTCAATATTTGTACAACAGTTTTAGATAAACCATGAGTATTATCATTCAGTCAGTTATCATGATCAGTTGTTAGTACAGTCAAACTTAGTCAGTCCAGTAACCAGTGTCAGTTCAGCTGGGAGTAGGGTTTAGCACCGAGTGAATGCAGTGATGGTGCTTCCCCGTTAGTAAGGTAGAGTCGTTAGTAGCAGGCCCTGTATTCCATAACTATGTAGCCAGAGTAGGATATGAGGAGTCACCCATCAGTGTAGGCTTGACTTCCTCTCAGGGGTCACCCGCCAGTTAAGCTTGACACCCTGGTCCTTTGGGCATCAGTTTAGTGGATCCACACAACAAGTGTTAGTACTTGTGATATAATATTGACACCCTTCAAACTGGGGTCACAGGTTGGACCCCAATTAGCTCATATTGGGGCATATCGGTTATATTATACCTCCCATAGTCTCAGTCCAGTATTCAGTACAGATTTCAATTCAGGTTTGTTTGACCATAGCATACAGATGACCAGTTTTTCAGTTATCGGATTTCAGTATTTCAGTTTATATACTATTTCAGTATTATCACATATGCTTGGTCATGCATCCTCATATTTTACAGCTTTCACGCATATTATGCATCAGTTATCTTATGTTATTCAGTCAATCAGTATATTACGTACATGAGCCTATGCATTTCAGCCAAGCCTTATCTAGCATACCAGTACATTCAAAGTACTAATCGTATATATTTTCTTTACACTGTGATGTCTTATATCATAGGTTTGGATGCCCAGTTTCCTAACTGCGCTTAGACAGATCCCCCTATCAGCAACAGTAGTTGGGGTGAGTCCTCATCTATCGAGAACTTGGTTATTCATTTCAGTTATTTCAGTAGTTCAACTTTTTATTTCAATTAGATAGTTGGAGTTAGTTGGGGCCTGTTCCATCAACTCTTTTCAGTCAATTAGAGGCTTTCAGACAACAGACAGTTAGTTAGTTTATCAGTTATTTTTATCAGTCTTTTCAGTATGCTTTCAAACGCTCAAAGTTTTGACTTATCTGTATTTTAGTATTTAAAATCTTATGGCTTACCCAGTTGTTTCCAAATATGATGTTTATTATCTATTTTCTCAGTGCTCACAGCAGGTACCAGCTCATGGGTTATCTTATAGTCTTTCAGTATCGTAAGCACCGTTGTTGGGACTAGGAGGTTGCCTCGGGTCATGACATGTTGACAAGGAAATAGGGGTGGTCTCCAATCCTAGAGGACTTGAGATGCCCGTCACGACCATGCCCTGTTTTGGGTCTTGACATAGCTGAACGAAATTAAGACATGGCTAAAAGAAGGTAAATCCATAAATCCATTGCCCGGGGTAAACTTCGAGACTAAATTATTATAAAAGTATGGTAAGACTCAGAATTTCTCACAACCAGAGTAAATAATATCATCAAAATCATAGAATGGAATCTGCCTCGGTCAAATCTTTAAAACATTATTTTCAATTTCTTTACACACAGGTTATTTATTAAGACAAACATTTAAAGCTATAAAGAAATCCTTATTTAAGGTGAAAAGAGGGCTTTAACTCCTATTTAGAAAAAATAGTAATGAAGTTATATTTTAGTTGGAATCATACCATTTACCATTATTAATGACCATGAATGTACCGAATCTATACAAACCATCACTAGTATTAAAATAATGAAATCATAATCATCAATATATCTAGGAACTACAACCACATCCTTTACAAGGATAGACACTTCCCAGATGTCCAACCAATATCATAACACGGCTATGGGCCCAACGATGTGTCCGAAATAACTACAACATCATAATTATGGCCTTAGGCCCATATAGATGTTCAAACCCCATATCTGTAATTTTAGCCATAAGCCATTTCATATATATATAATCCATCGCATATCTTTAAGGCATTTCACATCTAGGAGGAATAATATATAGATAAGGCATCTCACATCTATGAGGCATAATATATCAATAAGGCATCTCACATCTAGGTGGCATAATATATCAATAAGGTATTTCATATCTATAGGCCATAAATCATATCTATGAGGAATCTCATATTTATAGGCCATACATCATAACTATGTCTATGTCTACATCATTAAGAATGATGACAAACCATTTCATATATAAAATACGAAAGCCATATACTAGCTATAAGCTAATAACCATAATCCGAGAAAACCATTATTATTGCCCAAGTCACGAAGTAACCTTATACTAAAGGCTCATTAGTGTTAACTATGCCTAGCTTCCATAAATAAGTCCACAAGGTCTAACACAAGTGTTAGCCTAAGGTCGGTTGGAAGAACCTACTTCTAATCCTCGAATTCCATATTTAGGTGATTTCTACCTCAGACTAGGCTAAGGTATCCAAATTGACTTTTAGATGGTACATAAGCCATAAGCAATCCTAAGATAGGAATTCCACCTGCAACATGAGCAAGTAGGTCAACTCCACCTAAATTTATAGTTTCAAGAGGATTAAATTTGCAAAAATAAGGTTAACCATACTAACCACGCTTCCAACACTTAAGCCATATCCCAACTCTAGTATAATAGCACAATCATTCTATGAATTAGCTCAATATATGAAGAAAGTAATAGGATCCTAAAGGTCTAATAAGCATTTTACCTTACAGGTCAAATTCATCCATTTTATTCCCAAACCTCAATAATTAAGACTAAGTCACGGTGTTCTACCCTTAATCAATCTTAACATTCACATTCTCATGCAATACATAATGCACAAAATCTTGTGAAGCAAGGTAGGTAGAAGCCTACCTCGAAGCTGATCCACAAATCCTTGAATCATTCACCAAACGTTCGTCTTCACTCTACGGTCCTGAAATACTGCTAAGATATTAAAATCATAATCTAGGCATCACTAGGAGTAAAACGAGACCCATATTTCTACATTTAAGATGGGTCTAAAACGAACCCCAAAAAGAGGTTCAAAAATTAAAAGGGCAAAATCATAATTTTGTTTTAAAATACGTTTTCCATATTTGTAGGAGTCTATAGCTGAAAATCCAAGCAAAAATGAGTTAAAAACGAAGTTCAGATCAAACAAAAATCACTTTAAAACTTTACTGGAAAAACCCCCAAAAACTCATTTTAAAATAAAGAATTTGAAGTTGTTTTGAAGATAAAATTGAGGGGAAAATGATAATTGTAAGATTAGAAAACTTACCCATGGAAGATATCTAGTAAACTCCTTTGGAATCGCCTAAATCCAAGCTCCTACACTCTAAAAATGGTGAATATAGAGTTTTTATTCTCAAGTTATGCAGAAATCACGAAAAATAAAATAGAAGTTCTTGGGAAATGGGGAAAATAGATTTCTAAACTGATAGACAATGATTATATAAGAAAAACACATCAAAAATCGTCAAAATCGGAGCTCCTAGCTCCAAAAATGTCAAAAATACAAACCTAGGGTTTTATACTCGAGGCTAGAAATGTTGCTATCGTGATCTTTTGGTCGCGACGGCAAACACATCAGCACCACCAAAGTCAAAAACTTATTGTTTTACTCTCAAAACTCATCTAGAACCCTGTGAACATGATCCAATAGTAAAATTTGAGTGTAAACCACATTCCAGGTCCAATAGAATTATCAAAATTTTCATCGGAGATCGTTTTGGTAAAAAGTGGGGTCCACACCTATAGTTTTGTTTTCATATAATCCGCTCAATAGCTCAAAAAAAGTTTTGAAGCCTTTGGACCTGAACCAAGGGTCTCCCTAGCCTAAAATCGATGTTTCGGAGCTGATAGCACTGTTAGAATTTTCATCCAAGGTCATCTACTAGGAGTTTTGATCCAAGACCAAATCCTAAACACTAAAAACTCCAAAATAGGGAAATGAGCCTAAAATCCAAATGAGCTATTCGATCACCCAACCGACAATTTTGGCAAGTCATAAATGACCTATAGTTTCTATGGAAAGTCTCAAAATACCAAAAATACACACAAATTGAGGAAATGACCTTAAGGGACATTACAATATCGACTACTTAATGGACTTTCGTCAGCAGAAGTCAATAGATTGAAAGATCTCAAATGTTTGAAAAGACGTGGTACTGGGCTTGTATGCTTCAAGCATGACTTCCTAGATAACCTCTAAGGAGAGAATTTGCCAAGGAATTTTGCCACAGGTATCTCTTTTTCAACTATCTACCTCACTTTACTCTTAAACAACTAAAACTCAACCTCACCCACCAATTGGTCCTAACCTGAATTGGGAAAGGCTAAAACTTGCACAACTAAACTGTGATACACTGATACCACACTGAAATAAAAATTCATCCAAGCCAAGGGCAAGTCAACTCAAGAGTCATACAACTAACTCCAAATCCAAATATAACCTTCTTTTGCTTTTCCAAACCTGCTAACACTCTAAACTAACAAAAAGTCATCCAAGTCCTGTCCGTACAATCTCAACATCAAAAACTCAAGGAATTAAAGTTGATTCACTAAGAATCCATATATCAACAATGAGAATAAGACCATAAGGCGTTACGTAGGCACACAAATAGAGATATCAAGGTAGGCAATCTATGCCAATGCTATAACATGTTCAGATGATAATCCAAACTGAAATCCAGATGTCCAAAGCATAACTACTCATCACTAAATGATCTGCTCCAGCATGTCCCATCAACCGAGAATATAACCAAACTGAGTCCAACTCAAGCATAGTAATCCCACTGGTAGATTAGCCAAAATCTCTAAAAAAAATTGAAAGTCCAGGGTCAAATCTGAAATAACTAATACTGTGTCCATGGACTATCATTTGAACAACTAATAACCATAATCCACCCAAACTTAGGCAGACCAGGTAGGTAACCATGGAGTAGGCTAAACCAGCCTATAAATAAAATTCAAACTGAGACAAATCTAAAATAACGTATGGACTCAAGATCTATAACTCCAAGTTGAAATCTCAACACTAAGGCTGAACCGCCCAATCTCAATTACCCAAACCAAACTTAAAGATGGGTAGGCATTCATACTAAAAATCTAGCATAGTTTACAAATAGACTTTCCAAGGCATCAAATTCAAAATTGAACCAACAAATCCTACTAAAGTCAAATACGCATATCGACCATACTGTCTGAATCAGACATATTTATACTAAATTATGCTGAACCAAAATCAAAACATAGCTGGAGAACAAAATCACAATAGAGGATGAATCACTGGCTGAAAACGTAAGAAATAAACTCCATATCTATTGGAGGGCATGAACTATCAAAACATACTCTAGAACTTCCCAAGACTAAAACTCACGCTAGTAATAGAAAAAACTTTAGCAACTCAGAGAAATACAATATTAGCTAGAAATTAACCAGTCTACTACTTCATCTTGGAAAAGAGTACTCATAGGCAAATATCATCAAGGAGAAGCACTCCACTAAAACTTATTAGGCCAAAAAAATTTTGAAATATGAATATCCTGAATCTACTCAAGTAGGAAAATCATTACTCAAACAATCCATGCATCATCTCGCCGAGGAAGAAAAATACCAATCTTGACATTAATGTAAGGGTCAAGAAAACTACTAGAAGATACACAACTTCAAGATAAATAATTTCCAATTCGCCAACTCAAGAAATAATCATATGAAAGACCACCAGCCGCTAACTCCTTAACTACACTTAACCACCATATCACGACAAGAAAGGAGCATCCAATCTCCATACTAGCACCAAGAGCAAACCATCACAAGAGGGTGAATCTAACAGATCTTAGAGATAAATCTAGGACATCTCGACATCAATATCAAAACAACTATTAGGAGATGAAATAGCCATAAGCAAAGAATGGACCCTAAACTAGTCAATCTCAAAAATGGGCTACATAGGGAAGGACTCCCAATGCAAAAACCTTTGTAACCTAAGAGGAAAGTCTAAGAATCTCAAACTCAAGAATAGTCAATATAACTAAATTGCAAACTCTAGAATCATAATAGAACCACAAAAGGTCAACTTACCTTCAATTCCATAATCCATCCCACAATCAATCTAGCATATACTACAAAAAAAAACAGCCAACTTGACCTCGCTATAGAAAAGTCAAATTGGACTATAGCTACCCGAGCCAATGAATAAAACTCATAAGCAAAGGAATTCTAACTAGATAACACTAGTCTAAACAGCTACCCAATGAGGATTAATAACTTCAAGTAATGACAGCAATAACAACAACAATATATTCATCATTATAATGAGTAGGTGGTACCAAAATAAACATCAATAGCAAGCAATACTTAAGGGCCATAATAAGGCTAATATGCCAGGGTAAATGGGACTTGAACCCAAATGCTACACCTATCGAGAGAAAATATCAATACAGATCTACTTCAACCACTACTAAAAGAAATAAACCACAGGGATAGCCAAATAATAATGAATTCAATAATAAAGCACACAACAACCAATATGAACACATCAAGGCATATAGTCATCGATGGGTATGAAAACCCTAATACACACAATGAAAAAGGCAAATGCAAAAAATAAAAGCACATCTAACATGGTGAAATATGCAATCGCATGCCTAATCGGTCTAATGGAGAATAAATCTAATAGGCCTAAGCTCAAATCGACTAAATAAATTATCAACTGAAGTGCCAAGCACACTATCTCTAACTGAAAGTTCCACAACATCTCAAGGATATTTTGAATAAGATGAATGACTGGCAATACCATGCCGAGGACACTTTCTAAACGACACTCTCTAAACCAGTATCCAAGCTTTCTATAGTCAAAGCAAACTTTTAAAGCCTTAACCTAGTAAGAAATACAAATTGAGCCCAAATTGCTGGCCAACTGACGCCGAGAGCACTCTCTACTACCATAATCATCCTTTCTGCAGTCATAGCCTACCTAAAGAACTCTAGGCTAGAGGGGAATATATCTTATCTCTATCTAATCAACTAACTCGCATCTGGGGCACTCACTAAACTAATGTCCCATCTCATCACAACTGCAACAAACTCCTAGAATACTCCAACATACTGCCCCTCATAATCCAAAATGATCATCACGGCCTGAAGACCCATACTGAAAACTCTGCAAGGTTTGATGGGAACTTTGACCGGTATGATCACCCCAGCTAATCTAAGAGCCACCCATAATTTACAATGCTACCTGCGTAGAACTGATAGGCTGCAAATAAAGCAAAGCTTCACTGGAAGGATCCCCACTCCTGGATGAAATGTCAATAGCACTATACTAATAGAATGGTCTCTTACCGCTACCTCCATAAGTCTTAATGCATGCTCTCTTTGTGGCGCTCGAATAATCAACAACTTGAGAGAAGAAATACCAAACATCTACAAAGTCCTCTAATGCCAAATAGAGTGGAAATGCTAATCCTCTAATAAATCCGCACACCATGTCCTTCTCAAAAGGATATAGCATTGGAATATGCCTAGCCCACCCAACAAACCCAGCCTTATACTCAAAAATTGATAAATAACCCCGATGAACACCAATAGTCCCAACTCTATCCTAAGAACTTCCTGAGGAATTGGATATCATCCATGGCTATAAGGTATCTATAAAGAGACTTGGGATCCCCAATATTGAATCTCAAAAGCCAAAAAAGTCGCTAAATCTACCTGAACTTTGGTTAGCTCCAAATTCTCTAACTGACGCTAAAGACCTCCGACATCCATCTCTGTCTCCCTAGTCGGATGTTGTACTAAAGCTCTGGAAATGCACACCAAATTCTTATCTACATCTATTGACAACCCCACATCACCTATCTAGGATTGATTAGAGTTAATAATAAACTTGAGGCTCATAGAAATACAGACACACTATAAGGAGTCAAGAAATAAATTTTCTAAGAATATAATGTAGCCTTCTGAAGATAGGTTACGAACGTCTCCACACCGATCCGCAGGACTCTATTAGACACTTAGCTCTTACACTAATACACCATTGAACCTAGGCTCTGATACCAATTTGTCACAACCCAATTTTTTAGGTCATGGTGGAACCTACTCTAACCTACCAATAGGCAAGTCAAACTCATAAATCAAAGCCGCTAGTAACAAAATACCACAAGAAGAAAGGAAAGAATCTAGAATATATATAATAAATGATCAATTACATAACAAAGTCCCAAAACCTGGTGGTATCAGTATAAGATCTTCGAACATAAGAAAGATACAAATGAGATACTAAATGAATATATAAATACAACTATCTCTAAATACAATAGAGAGACTAGTGTAGTGCATAAGAGGTAGAAAAGTAATACTTTAAACATCAAGAGATCACTCTATGTCTTCGAACCATAGTTGCTCTGCACGACATACACAACACTAGTGATAACCGGTACTATGATCTGCAGGCTATAAAAGTGTAATATGAGTACCAAACATGTGGTACTCAGTAGACAACTGCTAACTGAGCTCCAAAGATAATGCAGATATATACAACATATAAATAGAAATAGAGTCTAAACCCAAATATTCAACAACCACAGAATAAATCCAATGAGATAATAAGGATAAAATATCCTATTCATGTCCAAGAAACAAACATAGTAAAGCTAAAGAAGTATTAAGGATGAACTATCCCATTTCAGCCATACTAAGAAATCTCAACACTATATCATATATCATCGGCCAATATACGAATAAAAGGCAAAAGAAGGATATATAATAGTATACAAGGCCAAGGAATTAATATACAATTTGAACAAAGAAAGAAAGAAAAGGATATATGGTAATACCATAGCTACGTATAAATAGATATACATATATGTGGAAATAAGGTTGGCTCAAGGTACTACTTAATACATCAGTATAGTAGCTTAAAACCTCATAATCATAGCAGGGACTAATGCTAGCATACTTAGGGTTTCTAATCCAAATGTCTAATCATGAAATAATCATGCATAATAATAATCGTAAGATAGAAGAGCAAGAGAAATACCTCAAATTTTGATAACAAATCATTGAAAAATCTATCACAAATAGCCATAACAATGATCATAACCATGATAATAACAATAGTATTGACAACGTAAATAATCAGCTAGTCTGAATAACCAATATTTAACCGATCCTTTTACGAACCCCTACCACCCCAAGATCAAAAATTTTAATCAGCATACAACACACCGCAAGCCATACTTATCACCCATACCTATGCAACCCCCCATAAGGCTAATAGATATCAGATTTTACTGGTGATAGGCAATGCACATACAAGGATGAATGAAACATAATCCATAATACCATAATTGAACCAAGTATCATAATATGTATTCGAACTCAAACCGATAATTATAATCAATATCATAATTATCATCATCATAATCATCCTTCGACCTTGTTGGGCATAGATCATCAATATCATAATCATCCCTCGGCCATACCGGCCATATAAGCATATCATTAAAATCATCCTCCGACTTTGTCGGGTATATAAGCATATCATCATATTCATCCTCTAGCCTTTTCAGGTATATAATCATATCATCATAATCATCAACACATACATACATACACGCATATATATAATATCAACACTATAATCTATCATCGGGTTTTACCCCAAATTTATATCATTAATACATCATCTTCCTCTGTCCCTTACCAGAGAGATGTGTACATAGATATATAATAGGTGCACAAACTTAAGCCATGGATAAAAGAGTGTAAGTTTATAAATCCATTGCCTGAGGTAAACTTTGGGACTAAATTATTATAAAAGTGAAGAAAGAGTTGGAATCCTTATGGCCGGAGTAAATAACAGTCAAAATCATAGACCAAAATCTGCCACGATCAAATCTTTAAAACATCATTTTAAATCTCTTTACACATAGGTTATTTAATATGACATGCATTTATACATATAAAGAAATTCATTTTTAAGGTGAAAAATAGGCTTTAGCCCCTATTTAGAAAAAACAGTAATGAAGTCATATCTTTGTTAGAATCGTACCATTTACCATAATTAATTATCATGAATGTAATGAATCTATGCATGCTACCACCAGTATTCAAATAATGAAATCATAATCCTTTACTAGGAAAGACATTTCCTAGATGTCTAACCAATATCATAACACAGCCTTGGGCCCAATAATTTATCCGGAATAACTACAATATCATAATTATGGCCTTAGGCCCAAATATATTTTTGGCCCATATCTGTAATCATATCTATAAGCCATAGCATATCTATGAGGCATCTTACATCTAGGAGGTATAAAATATCGATAAGGCATCTCACATCTAAAAGGCATAATATATCAATAAGGCATCTCACATCTAGGTGGCATAATATGTATTAATATGGCATCTCACATCTAGGTGGCAGAATATATCAATAAGGTATTTCATATCTATTATCCATAAATCATATCTATGACGCATCTCATATCTATAGGCCATATATCATAAATATGTCTATGCTTATATCATTGATCGTATCGATAGACCATATCATATATCAAATCTAAAAGCCATATACTAGCTATAAGCTAATAACCATAATATGAAAAACCATGATCATGTACCAAGTCATGAAATAACCTTATACTAAAGGATATTTAGTTCAACTCTACCTAACTCTCCTAAATAAGTCCACAAGGGCTAACACAAGTTTTAGCCTAAGGTGGGCCGGAAGAATCCAATTCTAATCCTCGAATTTCATATTTAGGCAATTTCTACCTCTAACTAGGCTATGGTATCTAAATTGACTACTAGATAGTACATAATCCATAAGCAATCCTAAGATAGGAATTCCAACTAGAAAATGAGAAAGTAAGTCAACTCCACCTAAATTTATGGTTTCAAGATCACTAACATAGCTAAAATAAGGTTAACCATACTAACCATGCTTCCAACACTTAAGCTATATCCCAACTCTATCATAATAGCACAATCATTCTATGAATTAGCTTAATATATGAAGAAATCAATAGGATCCTAAAGGTATAATAAGTATTTCACCTTACGGGTCAAATTCACCCATATAATTCCCAAACCCCAATAATCAAGACTAAGTCACAATGTTCTACCCATAACTAATCTTAAAATTCATATTCACATGCAATACATAAGGCATATCATCTCATGAAGAAAAGTAGGCATACGCCTACCTTGAAGCCGAACCGCAAATTCTTGAATAGTTCACCAAATGTCCATCTTCACTGCCGATCCTAAAATGTTGCTACGCTATCAAAATCATAATCTTCACGTCATTAGGAGTAAAACGAGACCCACATTGCTATATTTAAGACAGGTCTAAAAATGGATCCCAAAAATGGGTTCAAAAATTAAAGAGGTAAAATCATAATTTTATTTTTGGTATACATTCTCCATACTCGTAGGAGTCTATAGCTAAAAGTCCAAGAAAAAATGAGTTAAAAACTATGTTAAAGTAAAAAAAATACTTTAAAACTTTACCGGCAAAACCCCCAAAAACTCATTTTGGAATGAATAGTTTGATGTATTTTTGAAGATAAAATCTAGGGAAAAGATAATTATAAGATTAGTTAACAAAGACATAGAAGGAATCTCAAAAACTCATTTGGAATCACCCAAATCCGAGATCCCTAGCTCCAAAAATGGTGAAATAGGATTTTTGATTCTCAACTTGGATAGAAATCACAACAAAAAAAATAAAAGTTCTTGGGAAATGGGTAAAATAGAGTTCTAAATTGATAGACAAAGATTATACAAGAAAAGCACATAAACAATTGTCAAAATCGGAGCTTACTAGCTCACAAAATGTCAAAAATACGAACTTAGAGTTTTATACTCAGCGATGTTCGCGATCGCGAACTTTTGATCGCTATCACTACTTGATCAGAGGTTATAAATGTTATTATCATGAATTTTTGGTCATGCTCGCGAACACATCAGCACCAACAAAGTCAAAAACTTATTTTTGGCCTTTGAAACTCATCAAGAACGCTATGAACATGATCTAATAGTGAAATTTGAGTGTAAACCATATTTTGGATCTAGTGGAATCATAAAAACTTTAATCTCGATCATTTTGGCAAAAAGTGAGGCCCACACCTATAGTTTAATTTTTCATATAATCCGCTAAATAGCACAAAATAAGTCTAAAAGCCTCAAGACCTGAACTAAGGGTCTCCCTAGCCTAAAATTGATGTTCTGAAACTGATGGTGCTGTCAAAATTCCCAACTGAGGTCATCTACTAGATGTTTTGATTCGAGACCAAATCCTAAAAAGCAAAACGTCCAAGAAAGGGAAATGATCCTAAATCCAAATGAATTTTGCGATCACCAAACCGATAGTTTCGGTAAGTTATAAATGACCTGTAGCCACATTGGAAAGAATCAAAACACCAAAAACACATGTAAATCGAGGAAATAACCTGGAGCATCATTATAGATTTAATCTATGTTAGGATTAAATTGAGTTATAATTTTTTATGATGATAGTTGACATAAATGGTAGTATAAATGATTTACTTCTAATTAGAAAATATTGATTCAATCTATGTTAGGATTGAAGTGAGCCTTAATTTATCATGACTATAGTCAAACTCAGAACCAAAGAACTCTTAATTGAACACTTGATCAATTAGTTGGAATAACATCATCTTCGGTCATCCTGCAACTCTAATTGTTTCATCCCTTTATTTAGTAAATCAATAAAGTATATATTTATATTTTTTTTATTTAATTGATAAGTGACATCTTGTAACATTTTAAAAGGTTCACAAATAAATTAAGTCTCACAAATCAAGAAAAAATAATTGAGTGTCAATTTGTCACAACTGTAGTTATCATAATTAGTTGGCTTTTAATTGAAAAATATTGAGTTAATTTACATAAGGATTGAACTGACTCTCAATTTGTCACGACTATAGTCAACATTATTAGTTGACTTCTAATTGGGGTCCATTGATTCAATCTAATCCTGAATTGTATGACAATTTATCATGACTATAGTCAACATAAATAGTTGACTTCTAATTGTTGAATATTAATTCATTATCATTATTATTATTATTATTATTATTATTATTATTATTGTTGTTGTTGTTGTTGTTGTTGTTGTTGTTGTTGTTATAGCATCGCTTAAAATATGCATCTAATTTACTTCAAATTATTACCGTCAATTTCTTATAATATTTTACGTAACATTAATTTTACATACAAAGTCTATTTTAATAACGATTTTCTTGGTGTTTTATTCATTATTATTATTATTATTGAATCATTATTATGTTTAATAAATAACAATCTAACTCAACCCAATTTCTTCAATATATTTAATATCTAACCATAATTTTACACTATTGATGTAAATGTTAGACTTAATTTAGTTCAATTTGGCTCAATTTTAACTTTCAATCAAATTTCATTGACCCCTCCCAAGTTTAATCACAACCATTGTTCTCATGAGATCAACAACTAAGATTAAATCTCCATTTATCAACTTTAAATCCCATTTTGTCATGACTCAAAAACCAAGGCTCATGATGACACTTGTCGCAGCAAGCCTACAAGTAATTCTATCACTCAAACTGACAAAAAATGATAAATCAATGCAAAAATCCAAGTCAAGACACCTAGAACAAGGTTGAACAACACATATATAGTAAAAGTGGAAATACATAACCAAAGATACCATCCAATATCCCAAAACCTGGTGTCATAGTGTAAGAACTACTAAATATATTTCGAATGCCAAAAGATAAAATGATAGTCCAACGAGGATCAAAATTGGTCTCGGAATACAAATAAGACATGATCTAGATAAAAAGAGATAGAATGCCAACGTTGAAAGCATAGGTTAACTAGTACCTCAAACGGACTCCAAGTACTGCCTAAATCAGCTGTTGTGTAGCATACTCATACTTGGATCTGTACCAAAAGGGTGCAGTAAGGGTGAGTATGGTTCACTTGTACTCAGTTGGTATCATAGGTCAATGAAGCAAAGTGGAAAATAAAGCATATAAAATACACATTATGGGCACCTGCCATAAAAAATATCCCAAATGGTAGCCCACATCGTCTCCACTAATAGTTCTACAATATACACATATATCATACACAAATATAGGGAAAAGCACAACTCGTATACCAAATACAAGTATAACAAAGAAGTACAATAGATAAATATCATATCAAATAAAATAATATAACACAGAATGAGCACAATACATATGAAATACAATGAAGATGATGATGTGATACTTGAGGTTGTCGCACAACCTCTGTATACACCAACCAAGTTAAGCTTTCAGGTAGGTCCCATGAGGGGTTCGCAACCCATATAAAAATCAATATCCAGTATCCAATACCAATATCCTTTACTCCTCTCCAGTACATCCATCTATAGAGAATTTTTAAAGATGTCACGTTTTCTGTTAAAAAAATTATGTTTTCAATATTTCTATAGTGACATCAATGTTTCATGAATGTATATGATATGAAGATGTAATGCTCACAACTAATAAAAAAACATGAATTTTCAAATCCAACCAACATGCCAACCATATGAGCTAGAATCCACTCAACAATCCAACCATCCATGAATCCAAATGTGATCAACATGTTAATAGAGTAAAATACACAATAATTTGACTTAGGCTTTTTCATCCAAAAAATTAAAACTAAATGTACATACACAAAGCAGAGAAAGTCATATAAGACCCCACATGGTCATACATAGAAAATAATGTCTCGAAACCACTAATTCACAACAATATAGGCCCTCATACAGGCACAACATAATAGTTAGTTTCATGATTTGTTCCCATAATCTTAATATGATTTTATATCCATATTAAGTACCCATCCTAGTGAAAGGAAAGTTAAGCCATAACCTACCTCAAATGTCAAAAATTAAGGCAAATAAGACTTCAACATCGAGCTTTCACCTAACAAATGAACCCAGAATTGAAGAAATAAACAAATGGAGAATCGACGCATCAAAAGCAAGTGAATGATACCCATATTGTCTATTTTCAAGTCGTGGTCAAATCGGACCCCTGAAATGGGTTTTTAAAAATAAAGGTAAAACAAAAATTTTAGCCCAAAAATATATTTCCCAGGATTAAAGAAACTTATAAATGCGAAGCCAAATAAAAATGATTTGAAATTCAGGTTTAAATTAAGAAAATGCCAATTTAGGGCTTCTGGGTCAAAATCCTAAAATTCCACTTTCAAATTTAAGTTTTAAACGTTTTAAATGACAAGAATCAAAAATAAACAATTGAAATAGGTTTAAATAATTTAAATGACAAGAATAACAAATAAACAATTGAAATAGGAGTTTTGGACCTTACCTAATCTAAAAAGGAAAAAAATGCCCAAAAACGTGAAACCTCAAGCTCCAAGTCTCAAAAATGGTGAAAAATCATGAAATTAGGGGATTTAACCCACCCATACATCATTTAAGTGACTACTAGGTCGCTTTAATAGACATCGCTTAAGCGCCTAAGCGCCGCTTACACAATGTCTGCCCTGATCGCGTATGTGACTTGGTTGTCGCTTAAACAATTATCGCCAAAGCGATGGGGGAGTCGCTTATGTGATACCCCCAGCTTGCAGTCAATTTCTTTAAGCAACCAACGAGTTTCCTAAGAGAGTGCACCAGCTAGAGTGTTGGAGAATTTCAAGTCTCCACGGACCCCTCAAAAGTCACACAAAATCCCAAAAACATAAACGAACAATGCCACCCTATAAAATTGATAATCTGGACTCAATGGTGATATCAAATTTTTGACAAAAAATGTCATTTTCACAAAGTTAACCCCCAGAACCCAATTTCACAGCTTTTTGAATCGAGGGTAGAAATGAGATATAAAAGCTACAAAATAAAAACAACCATGTTACTAACCTAAACTCGAAGTTTCAAATCTACTGGCATAGTCTATTTTGTCATCCGACACACAGATCAATAAATGTTGACCAAAGTCAACTGGTAACCCTTTTTAACCACCAAAAATCATAATCTCGCACAAATCACACCAAAATGCATTGGGAATTATGCCAAATATACCCTCACGCCAAAAATAGCATAATGTAACCATTGGGACGGGTAAAATGATCATTTGACACAGAAATAAATAATTCACATAAATCACCAAAAATCAAGTCATTGCATCATTCACCATAAGGAATCTAGATCATCCTCGAACTAAAAGCGGGAGAAATAATTGTATCAAAGAAAAACTGGGGATAACTACCAGGCATATCAGACTCAAGCTCCCAAATAGATTCATCTACAGGTCGATGTCTCCAGTAGACCTTAACTACTAGAATATGTCTAAAATAAAACCATGCAACATCTCTAGCTAGAATAGAGATGAGCTTTTCAATGAAAGATAACCTCTCATCTAACTGCACTTAGTCCCAATGAATTACATGAGACACATTCAAAACGTAATACCAAAACATAGAAACATGAAAACTGGATGAACAACTGATAAATGTATGGGCAAAGCCAACATATAAGCTACATCCTTAATAGCCTAAAGAATCTCAATAGGTCCAATAGACCTAGGGGTAAGCTTACCCCTCTTCCCAAACCTTATCATGCCCTTCATGGGAAACATACAAAAGAAAATATGATGACCAATACTAAATCTCATGGCAGGAAGTCTACGATCGACATAGCACTTCTGGCTACTCTGAGCCAGTTAAAGCCTATTCTGAATGGTCCAAACTCTATCCAAAGACTCACAAAGCAAGTCTGTACCTTAAGGTATAATATCTGAAACCTTAAACCAAGTTACTGGAGAGTGACAATGCTGACCATAAAAAATCTCAAAAGAAGACCTCTCCATACTTGAATAGTAGCTATTACTATACACAAACTCCACCAAAGCTAGATGTTTCTCCCACTGACCATCAAAATCCATCACATAAGTGCAGAATATATCCCCCAAAACCTGAATAGTTTGCTTTGACTGACTGTCAGTTTGGGGGTAAAAAGTTGTACTAAGATTAACTCAGGTACCCAAATCTTCCTGAAAGGTCTTCCAAAAGTGTAATGTGAAAATTAAACCTCGATCTAAGATGATGGACACTAGCACACCATAAATACAAACTATCTAATGAAAGAAATGAGAAAATTTGGTCAATCGATCCACGATGACCCAAATGCTATCTGAACCACGGGAACTAAAAGGCAATCCAATCATGAAGTCCATAGTAGAATGCTCCCACTTCTATTTAGGAATGGGTAACCTCTGAAGCAAACCACCAAGCCTCTTATGCTCGACCTTAACCTACTGGAAACATAGGCAACAAGCTGTAAAATCTGCTACATCCCTTCCCATACCACCCCACTAGTAATTCTATCTCAAATCACGATACATCTTAGTCACTCTAGATGGATGGAATTCTTGGAACAATGAGCCTCTTCCAAAATCAATCTAATTCTCTCACCCACTCTCGGCATATAAACTCTACCTTAAATTCTTAAAATATCACCAAAATCAAGTGAGGCTTCCTTAGCCTTACCACTTAGAACCTTATCTCAAATTACCCTCAACATCATCAGACTAATGATCCTGAATCTTATCCATCAAGGAAAACCTTGCCTCTACAAAAGCTAAAGCACACCTCGATGTTAAAATATCAAGCCTAACTATTTTGTTAGCAAAAGACTAAACCTCTAAGGACAAAGGCCTCTCCTAAGTCAAAGGATGTGCTAAGATACACATGCTATTTGACTTTTAGTTTTAGGAATTTGCAACCCCATTAGCCTTGCCCGAATGACAGAGAATAGTCAAGTCATAATTCTTAAGCAACTCAAACCAACAATGCTACATCATAGTAAGATCTTGCTGGGTAAAGAAATATTGAAGGTTGTGATGATCTGAGAAGATCTCATAAAGAACATGCAAGTAGTGCCTCCATAACTGCAAAGCAAAGATAATCAAGTATGCAACTAAATCATGGGTAGGGTAATTTCTCTCATAGGTATGCAACTGACGATAAGCAAACACAATTGCCTTACCCTACTACATTGACACAATACCTAAACCAACCCTAAAATCAGGACAAAAGATGATGAAACCCATATCCTCCTTAGGTAAAGTCAAGATAAGAGATGAAGTCAATAAATTCTTAAGATTTTGTAAGCTCACCTCAGAAGCATCGAATCACTGAAAGAAAATCTTTTTCTGAGTCAACTTGGTCAATGGAGCTGTGATAGATGAAAAACCCTTAACAAAGTTCCAGTAGTAACCTGCTAAACCAATAAAACTCCAAATCTCAGTAGGAGAAATGGGCCTAACCCAATCAAGAACCACTACAATCTTGGATGGATCAACCATAATACCATCGTTGTTCACCATATGACCCAAGAAAGAAACAGACACTGACCAAAACTCATACTTAGAGAACTTAGCATAAAACTTCTCATCTCTCAATCTTTAAAGCACAATCCACAAATACTTCTCATGATCAACTTCACTCTTAGAAAAAACAAAGATATCATCTATAAATTGTAACTCCCCAAAAAATGGGTCCCAGAGCATCACACGGTGCTTGAGGCTATGAGTAGCCCCAAGCTAACCCTTTGATCCATTTTCATTCAGTTCAACAAAAATTAATGGAGTCTCCATAAATAACCCTCAAATATCAACAGAGTAATCATCATCCAAGAATAAAAGAATTTCAGAAAGATAACAAAATATGACTTATTAGTCAACTCCCAACATCTATACTAGTCTGACAAGCCTCTAAGTAAATCAATAAAACCAGCGAGCCATTGAGACATGCCCCAACTGACTCATACTTAGTTATCAAATGTAAACAATTCCGTGAAACCAACATCAGACATCACGTCCTCGGAACATGAGGACTCACCACAATAGAGGATGTAGAACAGCATGCCCGAAGAATCACTGTCGAACCTAAAACTAACCACCTAAACCTATATTCCAAGAAAATGCCGCCCACATCCGAAGATGTGGGTCAGTACCATGGAAAGAAACCGAGTATATGGGGGTGTATGCAGTTGTATAAACATCATCATCATAAATATTTATAAGAAATATGCAGGATGTATGAAAGACTCACATAGCCCAAAGAAAATCATCATAATCATGAGAGGATGAAATAAGTACAATAACACATGTGAGTCATCATATAATTTGTCAATCACTTTCAGTTCATTAAGAATATCAATTCTCATAATGTAAATATCATTTAAATCTTTCAAAAGAATAACTTTTACAATTCCACTTTCAAATCACTTCACCATTCACCATAGACATGAGGAAACACATACACATTGGGAGATCTTATAACCGACATAAACTATGTGAGCTACATGGAGTCCAACGTACAACCCACGTTAGGGAGAGCCGTCCTATCCTTGCCATCGAAGTAGGACTATCAATATCAAATCCACACAAACTAGTGATCACTATATAAATCAGCCTCAGGCTCACTCCTATGGGGGCACATAGTTCTAGAAAAGTAAGGTCACTTTATACCTCCCACTAGGTGTTAAAGATTTCTCTCGGACATAGCTCAGATCATTTCAAAGACAATCCATAGTAAAATAATTTTAGTAATATATAAATATACATCGGGAGCCATCATGCTTCCCATCTATCAAAATCAACCACGTTGTGGATTTATTTCACACTCGAGTTCAAAACAACTCCATTAAGACCAAACGGTCAAATCATTCAAAATATCTCAAATATTCAACATCAACGTGCTTATACCATACACTTTCTCAAAAAAAAAAATACAATTTCCAATGGGGATTCACGACCGAAATATCAAAATCATGATATATCATTCAAGATTCATGCTTTATATCTCCACACATGTAAATTCATCTTTTAAAATCATAAACATCAAGATTTTATAATAATCATCATAAGATATGGGTTCATGCTTCAAATTCATAAAAATCAAATAAAAATCATGCCTTTGTAAAGAAAATTACTTTTGGGCACAAGAACGAAAGAGAGTTCTTGTTGAAAAACCCCACATACCTTGAATGATGAACTTTAGATCGATACTCATTTTTTGAGATGTTAATCGTGCCTTTGAATGATGGTTCATGGATTTCTTGAACTAGGAACTTGGAATCTTGAATAAATTTGCAAAATTAATGGTGAACTTTAGAGGTTCTTGAAGTTGGATGTAGGAGCTTAGGGTTTTCTTTTTGAGGGAGTTTGAAGAAATATAACATATAGTACTTCTAATAGGCTTTAATATAGGGTGTGGACAGATTTTGGGTGAGGGGGAATGACCAAAATGCCCCTAAAAATCAAAAAAATTCTCGAATCTGTCCTTTGGTGAACTGTTTTGATAGTCTGAAGTAGATCAACCATAACGTTTTACTCCGGCATCCGAATTGGATGAAACCAATTTCATTAGAAAGAGAACTCTCATATATTTCTATTGATATATAGTATCTCACCCAGATCATTGTGTACGAGGAGTTATGATTATTTGAAGTTGACCCAAAAATTTGCTTTTGATAGGCTGAAGTAGATCGACCATAACTTTATGCTCCGATAGACAAATTGGATGAAACCAATTTCATTGGAAAGAGGACTCGCAGAGCTTTCCGTTGATATATAGTATATCACCCATATCATTATGTACAAAAAGTTATGATCATTTAAAGTTGGATCAAAAATACGCCAGGGCTCAGTACTTTTTCCTGCATGTTTTACTATTTGCTACTATTTACGGTTCGATTGGAATGTTTATAACTCGCCGCTCGGGTGTCCGTTTTGGATGATCCACATATCGTTGGAAAGATTATTCGATACTATACGCAATGGTGGGTCATAATCTAAGACATTATGCACGGAAAAGTTATAATTCATTCTAGAAGATAGAACCCAACACGTTTACGCACAAAATTTCAACGAAAAATTTCCCGGGGTATTACATAAATACAACAATAAAGGAGTCAAGATACTGTTAAAGTACTTGGTTTATCAACTCCATAAATATGGTTGGGGAATTGGTCGACCCAAAGGACATGACTAAGAACTCATAATGACCATACCAAATTCGAAATGCTATCTTTGTAATATACAAAGCTTTAATCCTCAACTGGTAATACCTGAACCTCAAATCAATCTTTAAAAACACCAAAGCACCCTGAGGTTAAAAGAATAAATCATCATAATGATAAAGAGGATACACTGCTGATAATCAATGCACATACGTATAAACCCATCCTATTTCTTCATAAATAACATATGTGATACACTAGGTTGGATAAACCCTTTATCCAATAACTCCTGCAACTGATCCTTTAATTTCTTCAACTCTATTGGGTCATCCTATAAGGAGAAATATAAATGGTTTGGTTCTCGCCTCAAAATTAATAGAAAAGTCAATATTATGATCCAAAGGAATACCAGTCAAATCCTTAAGGAAAATATCCATGAACTCACAGACAATATGAACAGAATCTAAAGAAGGAGGTGAAGCAGCACTAGTATCACAAATATGAGCCAAATAAGGTAAGCATCTCTTTAATCAAATGAAAAGTCTGACAGAAAGATATAACTCTCTTAGGACTCAAAAGAAGCACACCCTTCCAAGCTATCCTTGGCACACCTGACGAAGTTAAGGTTACAATATTAATATAACAATCTAGGATAGCACGATAAGGAGCTAACCAATGCATGACGAAGATGAAATCAAAATCTGTCATATCTAAGATAATTAGATCTACCCACGTCTAAAGCCCAGCAAAAGACATAACACAAGATCAGTGCACTGAATCCACTACTAAAGAGTCTCCTATAGGGGTAGACACTTTGATAGGTATGGTAAGAGGCTCACTAATGGAATCAAAACCTAAAGCAAAATATGAAGAGAAAAGGAGATGGTCAATCCCAAATCAAATAACACAGATGTAGATCTAAAATAAATAGGGATAATACCTGTGATGATGACATTAAAAGACTCTACCTCTTTTCTGGCTGGTCTATCATAACACTATCCATGACCACTACCTGGCTGAGTAGTCCTACGACCACCACCATAGGCACCACTACCTCTACCACACATGCCTCTAGTAGAACTTTTACCTCTAATAGCCAATATAGAAGTTGCCCTAAACACATGGAAAGGACAGTCTTTGGACAAATGGCTAACCTCATCATACATAAATCAACCTCTATAGCCCAACTCAATAGAAGGAGGTATAACGAATCAAGAACAAATACCCAAATCTGCTAAAATAGAATACCCACTACCTAAACCTATAAGGCTACCTAAATTGGTCTACCATGATATCCACAAAAAACTCTAGAATCTCTGCCCCTAGGAGTGTGACCTCTAAACTTGACCTGACAATGCACCATCTTAGCACTTTCCTAAGATGATTGAAGAATGGACTCAGAAATCTTAGTATAATCCATAATACTCTAACATTATTCCCTTGACACTACCATCTAGAGAGTAGAAAGCTAAAGAGAAACATCCGACCCCTTCACAAAATTCTAAATCTTCTCAAACTCAGTGGAAATAGTGGTATAAAAATATCTAGATAAGGTATAGAAGTGTAACTCATACTCCATAATAGTCATAGAGCCATAATCGCGGTGATCAAACTCATCTCTCATATGATCTCTCGAAATGTAAGGCACAAACTTGTCTAATAAGCCCTCAGTAAACTGATCCTACAAACCTATCTAAAAAAGCCTCAACAAACTGATCCCAAGTTGTCTCTGGCAAATTAAGAGGTACGAAATTAATAAGTGACCTCTATCAATTTTAGTTGTATCTCTCAACTAGTAAATAGTATAAGCAACCCATGCGACTCAAGTGAATCAAGTTTATGCAACTCCTCATGATAGTTAATCAAGAATACATATCATCCTTACCTATTGCACCACTAAACCTAGGAGGACCCAATTGAGTGAACCTCTTAAACCTCTTCTGATCCTTCAAAGACATGAATATACTCATAATAATAAGAGGCATAGTAAATCTGGCTGGATGAGATCCCACCTAAAGAGGTTATATAGAAGAAGGCTGAACTCTTTCCCTGAATACTATACTTAGATGTTGGCATAACAGGAGAAACAACACTTAGAGTTTGTTGAGTACCACAACAAAATGTTGGAGCTACTAGAGGATCCATACTCAAAATTAGAGAAACACCATAGGTAGACTCTAGCATAAATAAAGGTACAATATTCAAAGCTAAAGGAACACAATATGCACTCAAATGATCTCTCTTCAAATAGGTTAGCAACCGAATCAAAAAAACCTTCAAGACTGGTGTAAGAGACTCTGTAGGACTAAAGTAGGCCATATATCTCTAGTATGCTAAACTCAAAGCTGAGAGAAAAACCCCCTAGTGCTAACTTTATATGAGGC
Source organism: Capsicum annuum (assembly GCF_002878395.1). Classification (NCBI taxonomy): domain Eukaryota; kingdom Viridiplantae; phylum Streptophyta; class Magnoliopsida; order Solanales; family Solanaceae; genus Capsicum; species Capsicum annuum. The sequence goes on along the minus strand of NC_061118.1, from coordinate 106,614,687 downwards.
AGATCCTCGTGCTCGTCCATTACCTCAAGCCCTTGCATGGCTCATAACTTACCATTTAGACTAATCCCTTTCCTCGGATGATAGCTTTAGATCGCTAACCTCATGGAATCTATTCCTCACCATTTGTGTAGAAAAGAATGAAATATGACTTAGAATACAAGGTATGAAAGACCCATACGATAATAAAATAATCTAAGAGGTGTTTTATAAAGATATTTTATAGCCTCTCAAAGATAGATAGGAACATCTATGTATCAATTCGCGAGGTTGTACTAGACATCTTATTCTTACACTAATAGGATCAATGAAACTTGGCTGCTCTAATACCAATTTATCATGACCCAAAAAACAAGGGTCATGATAACACTTATCATGGAATCCTTGACAAGTAAACCTATTACCCATACTCATAAAAAATAAGAAATCAATACCAAAACCTAAGGCAAGACTCTTAGAATGAGGTTGAACCACATATATATTGTAAGAGAGGAAATATATAACCAAAGATATTATCTAATATCACCAAATCTGGTGTAACAATGTAAGAACAACTAAATATATCTCTAATACAGAAAGATATAATGATAGTCCAATAAGGATCAAAATCTATATTAGAATACAAATAAGACATGATCTAGGTAAGAAGAGATAGATAGTCAACTCTAAAATCATAGATCAACTGCTACCTCAAACAAACTCCAAGTATCAAATCAATTATCATGCAGAGCACTCGTACTTGGATCTGTACCGAAAGGCGTAGCAGAGGTAATTACAATCCATTTATACAAAGTAGGTATCACAGGCTAACTAAGTAAAGTAGATACTAAAGTATATAAAATACTCATTATGGGCACATCACCTGCAATCAGAAAATATCTCAAATAATATCCCACATCGTGTCTACTAATAGTTCAATAATATACATAAATACGATACACAAATATGATAAAAATCACAAATATACACATATACCTGTAATGCCTTGGGTTTTCGGTCCTTGAAAATTTCAAAAATTTTATCCTCACAGCCTTGACTATGACTTACCCTACGATTGTAGGGTCTTGATGATTCTTTGGGCTTCAGTCATAACCAAATAAGTAAAAGTGTGACTAAGTTCTACTCTAAGTACGAGTGGCTCACTAAAAGTCATAAGGACTCATTATGAGTCATTGGGTCCAAATCATAGGGTGTCCAGTATTTACCCCAAATAGTTCTATGTTGACTATGACTGGACCCTACGAGTCATAGGGTCCCATTACCAGTCATATTAGTTGAGTCATAGGGTCAATAGATTGCGAGTGCCTTGGAGACTATCTTGGCTATGACTCATGGTGACCTGTCATAATGAGTCTATACGAATCATATGGTGACCTGTCATAATTTGAGGCACTTTGGTCAATATCTCCTTACCCAATTAAAACCCATGATAATAAGGCACTTAAGGGGGTTATTTCCTATTAATAACATACTCAAATACTTTTAAGCTCTCTTAAATTCTCTTAAGTGGCCATACTAAGGGTTTCCAAGAAGTAGGTCATCCAAGAGCTCAAGGGTTGAATTTTTTTATAAAACTCAGTATTTCAAGCATGTTACTCTTCCCTAATTGATAATTTGTTAAAATAATATGTTTAAATTATTTTTCATGCGGGCTTTTTGAATAACTAATGTTTATGTGATGTTTTATGTTTTTCCTTGCATGGTTAAGGTTTTAATGGTAGATTTGAAATCAAATTGAGGCATGGGACTGATGAATAAATTAAGGGATCATGATTTTTCCAAACTAGTGAGTTTTGAAGTGGTTATGACCTGACCTCAAACCTCCCCTATTATGAAATTGGTTGAATATGAAAAGTATGTGCATTGAACTACTCTTAAACTACTTCATAATATAAAAGGTTAATGAAGAATAATAATTTTTAATATGAACCTTATGGGTTGTGTAATTCCCCAAGCTAATTTATAATTGAACTAAAGGGGATTGTTAATTCCCCAAGCTAATGTATAATTGAACCAAAGGGGATTGTAAATTCCCCCAAGTGATGGTAATTTGTGTGGTATATTGATGTTACCTTACAAGTGTAGTTGGTATGACGACACCAACAATGTATGTCTAAATGTGTATCATGGTTCAATAAAGGATAATATATGGTAATTGTTTTAATTATGATTTAATGAGGGTAGCTGAGTCATGAAAGAAGAGGTCTTAAAGGGCTGATACTAAAAAATGCAGTTGGTGATGCAAGGGTCAAAATGATCGGGTGGTTCAAGTCTCCTTTATTAGTATCATAAGATTAGGAAGTTTGAGTGCCCATATTATATTAAATTATTTGGTACTGGTGTCACCTTGATATTCTGAGAGGTTTGAGTCCCCCATAACGCATATATATACACTCTGGTTTATGCAGCCATACACACTGGGGCCCTACCAGCTGGGGAAGAGCTGGTCATATATAGCTCATAGGTGCCTTAATATGCTATGACTGTTAAGCTACATAATCTAGGATAAAGTTTTAAAATGCATGCTAAGCCTTGTTTCCCTATCCTGACGTATATATATATCATATGTATTTGTATTTGATCATGTTCATGGTTTTGAATGAATTTGAATTATTGCTCACGGCATTATGTTATCCTTATCCCTGAGTTGCATGCTAGTGTTCACCCTAATAACCACCTCTATACATTGTATCCCTATACGATGCAGGTATAAGAGATATCTATACTTTTTCTGCACAGAGCTAAGTCGATCAACTCATTTCATCGGTTCATGTGGTAAAGTAGTGAGCTTTTATTCTTCAGAGGACTTAGACATTTCATGAGTAATTACCATATAGTAGACTTGAGAGTTCTCATTATCATTGTTATTATTATCTGTCAGAGTTGGGGACATGTCTCGATCAAGACTGGTTTTTAGATCTTTTGTTAGAAGGCTTTGTTGGATAACTATGGACTTAGGTGTGGTTGGTCGATTATTTTGGCTGGTCGATGGTTAGCAATTATGGACTTAGGTGTGGTTGGTAGATGCACGGGGGTGGTCTTCAGTCCCTGGTGGACTTAAAATACCCATTACAGCTAGGCCCTAGTTTGGGTTATTGAAAAGATGGTCTCAGAACCTAGGTTTGGTGTCATTAGGCATCCTCAAAGTAGGTTTGGTGCCATTAGGCGTCCCCAAAGCTTGTCAAATAAAGTCTCTTTTATGGCTGTGTAGCGCTTCACACTTATAGGGGAAAGGCTATGAGGCATTTAGGAATGTTTCCCCTTTCTTATTATTCTATTTCAAGATATAGGGTCTAAGGTCTTGAATCTTCTTTAAATTCTATATGTTTTCTTTTCATATCATGCCTTCCAGAAGATCTGTTGTTTATGGAAACTTTTTTGTCCCATCTAAGGACAATGTGGACGGAGCTCGTCCTACTCTACTTTTTCAAACCTGATCAAGATTCATTGATTTTAATTGCCCTAAAAGGGATGTACCAGTTCCTTCTATCCCATCTCAAGAACACCAGACTAGCATATCTAATGCTGAGTTTTGACAGTCAAGTCATTTGCTTACCTAGCTAGTTGCCTCAAAGATTGAACGTGTTTTTTCTATTGCTCTATCCTTTGAGGCCACTAGAGATGGCCAATTTATGAAGTTGAGTCCTTCTATATTCACTGGTTCTACAGTTGAGGAAGATAATTAAAATTTTATTGATGAGATGAAAAAGATATTTTGTATGATGCATACTACTGATGTGGAGGGTGTATCATTTGTATCATATCAGTTGAAGGATATAGCATACCAATGGTATGAAGAGTGGGAGCATCTTAGGGGCAATGATGCTCAGTCTGCTTTGTGGGATGACTTCTCTAGTGCTTTCCTTAATTGCTTCTTTCCTCAGGAGTTAAGAAAGGTGAAGGTTAAGGAATTCATGAATTTGAAGTAAGGTAGGATGATAGTAAATGAGTATACCTTGAAGTGTCATCAGTTATCATGTTATGCTCCTGAGTTGGTGTATAACATCAGGGACAGAATAAAGAAATTTGCCTTTGGGTTGTCCCGTGCGTTAATCTTGGAGAGTAAGGCTGCCTTGTTGAAAAGTGATATGGATATCTCTGGACTTGTGATGTGTATGCAACAAGTGGAAGAGGAAAATAAGAAGCAAGCGGAGATGAGTGAAAGGCAGAGTAGGTTTTAATATTCGAACCACGATAAAGGTCGGTAACAAAGTGGTAGAGATGGTGGAAAGTGGTCTAAGAAGAAGTGAGGCAATTTTGGTTACAACTCTATGGCTAGTGCTCCTTATCCAAAGCTATCAGGTAATCATCGTTCTCAGTATGATAGTAGATTTAGAGCACCCAGAGCCTATCCTCAGGCTAGTAGAGCTTTGTTAGCTCTATCATATCCTTCTTATAGATTATATGGTCAATTTTACCATGGAGTTTGTGAAGAAGGGTGGAACAAATATTTTAAATATGGACAGATTGGCCATATGCAGAGGGATTATCCTTCTAGGGATGCTTCTGGGGAAAATAAGATTGTTGTTACTACTTCATCAGATCCTGCACCAAAAGGTGCTACTTCTTCTTCTGGCTTCAACACTAGTCAGAACCTTCTGTATGTTCTTGCCACCCGCCAGGATTTTGAAGCATCACCTAACATTATTACTGGTACGCCCAAAATTTTCTCTCATGATGTACATTATCAGCTTGATCTGGGTTAACCCTCTCTTATGTGATTTCTTATGTGTCTATACATTTTGGTTTTGATCCTGAATATACTTTGAACCCCTTCTTTGTGTCCACCTCGATGGGTAACTCCATTATAGACAGAAGGGTTTGTGTAATATTGGTCTATGGTAGGGAAACCTTGTTAGACCTGATAGAGTTGGACATGTTAGACTTTGATGTGATTTTAGGGATGGATTTGTTTCATTCGTGCTATGCATATCTTTATTATCGGACTTAAAGGGTCTATTTCTATTTCCTAATGGTCTGGTAATTGAATGGGAAGGCGGTTCCTTAGTACCTAAGAAGAGGTTTATTTCATATCTTAGAGCCCAAAAATTAGTTTCCAAAGTCCGCCTCTATCACATAGTGCAATTTAAGAATTCTAGATTCGAAGGTACTTCTTTGCAGACTGTCTCTTTGATCCATAAATTTCCTGAGGTGTTCCCTAATGATCTTCCTAGAAGTCCTTCTGATAGGGAAATTGATTTTGGGATTGATCTTTTTTGGTCACTAATCCTATTTTTATTCCTTCCTACAAAATAGCTCCGAATGAGTTGAAAAAACTCAAGGAGAATTTGAAAGATCTTCTGGATAAGGGTTTTATCCACCCTAGTGTGTCTCTATGGGGTGCTCCTATTTTTTTTGTGTGTAAGAAGGATGGATACCTTTGGATGTGTATTGATTACTGCCAATTAAATATGGTGATCGTGAAGAATAAGTATCCCCTTCCATGGATTTTTGATCTGTTCGATCAACTCCAGGGTGCTAAGTTCTTTTCTAAGTTTGATCTTCGGTTGGATTACCATTAGTTGAAGATTAAGGAGTTTCGATATCCTTAAATCTATTTTTCGAACCCGGTATGGTCTTTTTAAGTTTTTGGTGATGTCCTTTGGTTTGCCCAGACAACATTTACAGATCTTATGAATCAAGTTTTTCATCAGTTCTTGTATTTGTTTATTATTGTCTTTATTGATGATATTTGGTGTATTCTAAGAGTGAGATGGATCATGCCGGTCACCTCCACCAAATATAGAAGAACCTTAAGGAGCAACAGTTATATGCTAAATTCTCCAAGTGTTAGTTCTAGTTAAATATTATGACTTATTTGAGCCATATTATTTCTAGTGAAGGAATTAACGTAGGTCTTCAAAAGGTTGTGGTGGTTAAGAAGTGTCCTAGACCAATGCCTCTAACTGATATTCAGAGCTTCTTGGGTTTAGCCAACTATTATAAAAGGTTTATGGAGAATTTCTCTTCTATTACTGCCCTATTGACTAAGTTGACTCAGAAGAAGGTGAAATTTGTATGGTCTGATGCTTGTAAGGGTAGTTTCGACAAACAGAAGGATAAGTTGACTTTAGCTCTAGTCTTGACTCTACCTGAGGGCATTGATAGTGTTTTATCTATTGTGATGTATCTCAATTGGAACTGGGTTGTGTGTTTATGCATGATGGGAAGGTAGTTGATTATGCCTCTAGACAATTGAAAGTCCTGAGAAGAATTACCCGACCCATGATTTGGAATTGTTAGCAGTGGTGTTTGCAATAAAAATTTGGCAACATTATTTGTATGTGGTCCATGTTGATATTTTTTCTGATCATAAGAGCCTACAATACGTATTCACTCCGAAGGAGTTAAATCTCAAGCAAAGGAGATGGTTTTAGTTGCCCAAGGCCTATGACATAAGTATTTACTATCATCTAGGTAAAGCTAACGTGGTTGTTGAAGCTCTAAGCACGTTGTCCATGGGAAGCTTATATCACATGGATGAAGAGAAGTGGGGTTCGATAAAGGGTATTCACCATTTGGCTAATCTTGGAGTTCATCTTTTGGACTCTAAAAATGGTGGTGTGATTGTTCAAGAGGTGGCGAAATCATATTTTGGTACTGAGATAAAGGAGAAACAAATATTGGATCCTATGTTGATGCAAATTAAGAATGATATAGGTATGCATAAGGTGATGGTTTTCGATATCGGTAGTGATGGTATCTTGAGGTATCAAGGTATACTATGTCATCCTGATATTGGTGGGCTGCTAGGAAAATATTTGGATGAATCCCATAAGTCGTGTTATACTATTTATCCTGGTTCACAAAAATGTATCATGAAGTTAAAAAGATTTATTGGGGGAATATATGAAGAGGGATGTGGCTAATTTTTGGGCTAAGTGTATAGTGTTTCATTAAGTAAAGGTGGAGCACATAAGGCTCGGTGGGTCAACTCAAGAGATTGAGCTGCTGGTGTGGAAATGGGATATATTTAATATGGATTTTGTTACCATATTCCTTAGTCCCGCCAGCAATTTGATTTGATTTGGATCATCATGGATAGGATGACTAAGTTTGCTCACTTCTTGCTAGTAAGGTTTAATTTCTCTTTCGAAGATTATGCCAAGTTGTTCACTGAGGAGATCATGAAATTGCATGGTACTCCAGTTTTCGTCTTATCTGATCGGGGTACTAAGTTCTCATCTTACTTTTAGAGGTTCCAGCAAGGTTTGGGGACCAAAGTAATCCTTAGTACCATTTTCCACCCATAAATGGATGGGCAAGCGGAAAGGATAATTCAGGACTTAGAAGATATGCTTTGGGCTTGTACTTTTTATTTTGGGGGTACTTGGGTTGGCCACTTGCCTCTCATAGATTTTTCTACAACAACAGTTATTACTCTAGCATTGGTATAGCCCCATTTGAGGCCTTATATGGTAGAAGGTGTAGGTCTTATATTGGGTGGTTTGAGGTTGGTGAAAATAAATTATTTAGTCCTGATTTGGTTCACCAAGCCATGGAGAATATGAAGGTGATTCTGGATAGACTTAAGACCTCCCAAAGTCATCAAAAGTCCTACGTAGATGTGAGGAGAAGGGAGTTAGAGTTCAGTGTTGGTGATTGTGCGTTCTTGAAGGTATCTCCTATGAAAGGAGTGATGCAGTTTGGTACGAAAGGGAAACTTAGGCCCCGTTATGGTTGTACTTGGTTTTGAAGAGGGTTGGCAATGTTGCATATGAATTGGAGTTGCCTTCTAGTTTGAGCTCAATTCATCCGGTGTTTTATGTTTTGATGTTGAAAAAGTGTGTGGGTGACCCTTCGACGCTTGTTCCTTTGGAGGAAGTGGTATTTCGGATTCCTTGTCCTATGAGTAGGTTTCGATTGAGATTTTGGGTCGGCATGTCCACCGGTTATGGACTAAGCATATGGCTTTGGTTATGGTTCTTTGGAGGAACCAAAAGGTTGAAGAAGCTACTTGGGAAGCCCAAGAGGACATGAAGTCCAAGTATCTATTCTTGTTCCCCGTTCTAGAAAATAGTGCTTGAGGTATGTGCATTTCGTAACATCTTTGTTTTTTGTCTTTATTAAAGGAAAGTGTAGTTGTTTTTGGAGTCAAATCGTGCTAATAAATACCTTGTCCTGTTATATTGAGGACAAATGATCCTTAGAGGGGGAGTATGTAATGCCCCGGGTTTTTGGTCCTTGAAACTTTTAGAAATTTTATCCTCACTGCCTTGACTATGACTTACCCTAGGAGTTGCAGGGAATCTTGACGAGTTATTGGGCTCAAGTTGTAACCAAATCAGTAAGTGTGTGACTAAGTTCTGCTCTGAGTACGAGTGGCTCACTAAGATTTGTAAGGACATATTATGAGTTGTTGGGTACGAATCATAGGGTGTTCAGTATTTACCTCAAATGGTTCTTTGTTGACTATGACTGGACCCTACAAGTTGTAGGGTCCCATTGCCAGTCAAATTAGTTGAGTTGTAGGGTCAATAGATTGTGAGTACCTTGGATACTGTCTTGGTTATGACTCACGGTGATGAGTCGTAATGAGTCTATACGAGTCGTATAGTGACCCGTAGTCACCAACGACTAAATTTTAGGTTTTAATTTGAGGGTATTTTGGTCAATCCTTCTTTACGTAATTAAAACCCCACGTTTATAAGGCACTTAAGGGGTTATTTCCCATTCATAACATACTCAAACACTTCCAAGCTCTCTTAAATTCTCTCAAGCAGCCATACTTAGGGTTTCCAAGAAGTAGGTCATCCAAGGGCTCAAGGGTTCAATTTTTTTCGTAAAACATGGTATTTCAGGCATGTTACTCTTCCTTAATTGCAAATTTGTTAAAATCATATGTTTTAAAGTATTGTTCATGTGGTATTGATGTTGGTTTTGAAAACATGGGTTGAGGGCTTTTGAATAACTAATGTTTATGTGATGTTTCTTGTTTGTCCATTCATGGTTTATGTTTAAATGGTGCATTTGAATCAAATTGAGGCAAGGGAAAGGTGAATAAATTAAAGAATTATTATTTCTCTAAACTTGTGACTTTTGAAGTGGTTATGATCTGACCTCAACCCCCTCCCCTATTATGGAATTGGTTGAATATGAAAAGTATGTGCATTGAACTACTCTTGAACTATTGCATAATGTGAAGGGTTAATAAAGCATAAAGATTTATAATCTGAACCTTATGGGGTTGTGTAATTCCCCAAGCTAATGTATAATTTAACCAAAGGGGATTGTGAATTCCCTCAAGTGATGGTAATTGTTGTGGCATGTTGTTGTTACCTTGCAAGTGTAGTTGGTATACCGATACCAACAATGATACCTAAATATGTATCATAGTTCAATGGAGGGGAATGTGTAACAATTGTTTTAATTGGGATTTAATGAGGGTTTTGTAGCTAAGTCATGAAAGTGGAGGTCCCGAGGGGCTGACACTGAAAATTGCGGTTGCTGACACGGGTGTCTATATGACCGGGTGGTTCGAGTCCCCCATATTATATTACATCATTCGGTATTTGTGTCACCTTTATATGTCGGGAGGTTCAAGTCCATCGTAGCGTATACGTAAACCTTCTGGTTTATGCGGCCACACATACTAGGGCTCTACCAGCTAGGGAAGAGTTGGGCCCATATACCCCATGGGTGCCTTAGTATGTTAAGACGGTTGAGCTACATAATTCAGGATAAAGTTTTAAAAAGCCTGCTAAGACTTATTTCCCTATCCTGTCATGTGATATATATATACATTTGATCATATCCCAACCAAGACTGGGTTTTGGATCTTTTGTTAGAAGGCTTTGTTGGATTATTGTGGACTTGGGTGAGGATGGTCAGTAGTTTTGGTTGGTCGATGGTTATCGGTTATAGACATACCCTTTATTCTTTAATTTTAACTTGTTATATGTTTGGAATTCATACGACATTTGGATATTGTATTGTTGGGTTAGGTGAACGGGAATGGTCTCCGGTCCCCGATGAACTGATATACTCATCACGACCAAGCCCTGGTTTGGGTCGTGACAATACAAAAATACAAGTATAATAAAGAAGTACAATAGACAGATATCACATCAAAGACAATAATACAACACGAAATAAGCATAATACAAATAAAATGCAATGAATATGATAATGTGACAATCGAGTTTGTCGCAAACCTCCATATACACGTAAAGACTTCATAACTCCTCTCCGGCATATCCATTGATAGAGGGTTTTTAAAGATGTCACATTTTCTGTTAGAAAAAACTCGTGTTTCCAATATTTTCACGGTGGTAACAATGTTCGTGAATGTATATGATATAAGGATTATTCCCTCACAATCAACCAAAATGTGAATTTCTAAATTCATTCAGTATACCAACTATGTGAGCCAGAATTTACTCAATAATCCAACAATCCATACATCCAAATGTAATCCTTATGCCAATAGAGTAAAATACACAATAATATGTCATTGATACTAGAAAGACTCCAATTTAGCCATTTTCATTAGGAAAGGTATTATCAAATGTACATTCACAAGGCCAACAACGTCATATAAGACTCCACACAGTCACACATAGAAAATAATATCTCGAAAACCACCAATTCACAATAATATAAGCCCTACACAAGTACAACATAATAATTTATCCATTTTCATGATTGGTTCCCACACCCTTAACATAATTTTATATCCATATTATTTCTCTAGCCCAATCCGAGGAAAGTTAAGTCATAACCTACATCAAATGTCAAAAAATAGTGCAAACAATCCTTCAACACTACTCTTTCACCTCACAAATAGACTCGAATCCACTAAAATATCCAAATATAGAATCTACACATCAAAAGAAAGATAATGATACCGATATTGCCCATTTCTGGGTCTAGATCAAAATGGACCCCCAAAATGGATTTTCAAAAAAGAAAGGATAAAACCAGAATTTTAGTTCAAAAAATATTTCCCATGATTAAGAAACTTATTTAAGAAAAGCCAATTAAAAACAATCTAATATTAGGGTTTAGATCGAGAAAATATCAATTTAGGCATTTCGGCTTAAAATCCCCAAATTTTACTTTCAAATTCAAGTTTTAAAGAATTTAAATGACAAGAATCAAAGATAAATAATTGAAATAGGAGTTTTGGAGCTTACCTAGGCTAAAAATGGAAGAAATTGCCCAAAAACTCAAAACCTCAAACTCCAAGTCTTGAAAATAGTAAAAAATCACAAAATTAGGGGATTTAACCCACCTAGGCATTGCTTAAGCGACCACCGGATCTCTTAAGTGGCCATCACTTAAGAGAATAGGTGTCGCTTACGTGATGTCCGCCCTCATCATGTATGCGACTTGGCTTTCACTTAAGAGACTGTCCCATAAGCAATTGGGGAGTCTCTTACAAAATATCCCCTGCTGGCTTCCAGTCGCTTAAGCAACGAACAGGTTGCTTAAGCGAGTGCACCAGCCGGGTGGTGCACACCAACTAGAGACTAGGAGAATTTCAAGTCTCTACAAATACCTCGAGATTCATCTAGAATTCGATAGCGCAAATGAACTGTGCTATCCTATAAAATTTATACTTTAGACTCAATGGTGATGTTAGATTTTTAAAAAATGTCATTTTTACAAAGTTGACCCCCGAAATCTAATTTTACTAAATTTCAAACTGAGGGTCGAAAAGACATATAAAATCCCTAAAACCAAAACCACCATGTTATTAATCTAAAATCGACGGTTTGAATCTGCTGGTGCAGCCCATTTTATCATCTGACATACAAGTTAATAAATGTTGACCGAAGTCAACTAATATGCCTTTTAAACCACCAAAAAACATAATCTCACACAAATCACACTAAAATACATTGGAAATTATGTCAATTATCCCCACACTCCAGAAATACCATAATGCAATATTGGGGAGAGGTAAAATGGTCATTTCACATAGGAATAAATAATTCACATAAATCACTAAAAATTAGGTCATTACACTTTCACTCCAAAACCCTAACCTATTTCTGAAAATCAGTTGTCACTTCCCTTCTCTCTCCTTTCTCTCTCTTTAAAATTGTTAACCCCCACTACACCAACGCACTAATGTTGGCCACCTATGGACAGTGGACCACCGTACCCCCACCATATTTTTCTTCCCTCCTCTTTACAAATACCACTTCTCCACCAGTGGACCGTTGTCATCGCTCCTCTAATTTTTTCTCCTTTTATATGTTCTCCTCAGCCACTATCGGTGAACTCCTACAACCTTTAGCAACCCATTGGCTGAAATTGTATCAGAAAATCAACAATTAACACCTCCCGCTCTCCTCTCTAGCCGATGAAAACCAACGTCACTGTCTCGCCTTCTCAGAGAACCAAACCATCATCACCTCTATTTTATATAAGAATTCCAGTACTTTGGCGACAAAACATAAATACATTCCTCATCAGCCGTTTACTACTAGGAGACATCATCGAAGATATTCCTATTTCTCTCCATAAATACAAATTTGAAGAAAACTTTAATGAAATAAATTATAATTTTTTGTTGTTGTTTGTGTTGCTTAATGTCGGGGTTTGAAATTTATGAATACGTGGTTGTGGTTTTGACTTAATTTTGTGCTTATTTGTTTCTCTAGATTGTTATATGAGAAAAATTCTTTCATAAATTTTCATTTCGTGTCTAGATATCGATTTTGCGTAAATCATACTTTTTAAATTTTTTTTGCAATTTTTCTTACTTTTCTGATTTTTTTCAATGAGATTACGAAACTTGATTTAGTATGAAAATAGTATTAAGTTTGATTGATACTTGTCTATTTTAATAAATTTTGATGGTATTATACAATCATTTTCGTTCCTGTTCAAAGTATAACTCATGACATCTTTCTTGTATGCTAATTATGGTAACTCGAAATCTTTAACTTGTGCAAATCGCTAAATAATGTGTGATGGATGGATAGATTCTTTGCTAAAGTAGATTTTCTTACCATATCGTCTAGGAAAAATCTTTTGTGATCAGTTTTTCTTCTTATTTTGTTGCCTTAATTTATCTAGATATCTTTCTAACTTGGTTATTTATGTCAATTATGATCCATTTATTTGATTGTCTAATCTGAATACGTTAATTAAGAAAAAGAATTTTCATGATTCTCTCTTAACTTATTTTCTTTCCTGTACTTATTGATTTTTCTATTCAATGTAAAACAAGACTTTCCTTCATTGCTTCTCAGACATTATTCATTTCTCCACTTTTCTTACACAGTCTGGACACACAAACTTCTTATTCACACTTTTACATATTTTTAAAACTCTTTTATTGTGCTGAAGGTGTTGTCAAGAGCTCATATTGTGCTGAAGATATTTTTTTTCTTATTATTTACATGTTGCTCACTGACTGATATGCTACTAGACTTGTATCTACCCTGTTTTTGTTACTTTTTGGGAATCATTGTCCTAAAATTAACTTGCTTGTTTGGTTCTAGTTACTACTTTCTCCATTTTATTTCCTTGAACATGTTTGAGTGTATTTAGAAATATTTAAACATCTTTTCTATTATTTGAATCTCCGACGACGAGTGTTACTTTCTGTTAGTTGTTGTATGTTTGTCTAAAGTCATAATTTACCTAGCATGACAGAAAAATTAAATGTTTTGTGGTTTTTGTTGTATTTTTGTGTGGACATACATGTTTATTATATTTAAAATCTGTAATGTTAGAAGTTGTGATAGAGTATGGTGAAGAGTCGTCATGGGGCTAAAAAGGGGGCTTTCAAAGACTGACCAAATAGCTTTTGCTCTATCATATTTTTATTTATTTGGATTATAATAATTATTGTATAAACTCTGTCATATAATAAAAAAATAGGAACTTCTTATCGAGGGCGGGGATTGTGTGACTTAAATATTTTAATTAAATTACGTTATCACTTAGGCAAAGTATATTCTAGGATCGTTAAATTGTCTTATCACTTAAAAATCATGTTTATGATTATTAATTAACTTTTAACATACTAAAATCAATTTTGGCATGTCAATGGAATTTTCTGTGTAATTAAATAATTTATGACATGACAATTTAATTCATAACAATGTTTATTTAATTTTCAGCTAGTTTTGTTAATTTTCGCTATATTTAATTAATTTTTGACATGTTTTATCAATCTTATCACATAAAATTTCAATTTTTAAGTCTAGCGTGTATAAGAAGTCAATTTCCAGCAACTAGATTTTAGTTTACAACATTTAATGATATTTTCAGCAATCAAATTTTAATCTCAGCATGTTAATTCTTTTTTAGTATTAAACATATTTTTAGCACTTTAAATTAATTCCTATCACTTTTGTTAATTTTCAACATGTTTAACTAATTTTTGCATATTGAAATTAATTGTTATCGTGTTCATCTAATTTTTCAATATGTTTACTTGAATTTCGATATATTTGTTTAATTTCATGAATTGACAACATATTTTTTTTTATGTGAATTGTCAATTATCTTTCATCAATAGACAATTATTGGTAACTTAGATATCATGCTTATAGGTTTAAGTCACCAAAAAATGAATAATTATTTTCTAAGTATGTCAATCATCTTATTGGTTTAAGTCACCTAAAAATGAATAATTATTTTCAAAGTATGTTAATCATCTAATCAGCTCTTAACTAATAAGAGGCCTTTTATGAGATCACTATGTGCTAAGTGCTAGTACTTGTTGTTGTGTTTGATGCGAATTTTGAGTCTAATTAGGCAGCCTAACTTTCTTCCTGTCTGGAGCTAAATCCAAAAAAATAGCAGTACAATGCTTCTTAGACATTAATTTGGGACGGGTAGACATTTTATGGAACGGTGCTTTTATCATTTTTTTCTTAGAACATCTTTAAACTTTATAACCAAATAAGTGGGGTGGGTCGATAGTCGAAAATTATAGAAGTTGACCTAAGCATAAACTTTCAATGTGACATATGATATTATCACCCGTTAATAAGCCGGATGTTGATCCAAATAGGATAACATTAACCCTTGTCCAAATCGTTTAAAATTGCCTTTTCTTTTTCTTTATTTTGAGTGCTTTAATTATTTGTGGTAACTTAGGTCTATTATTTAATAAATATTTTTTGTATATATATTGTGTCATTTTTGTATCCTCGCTTATCTTATCTATATCTTTCTTTTTGTATTTTTTGCATCTTATTACCACCTAGATAATAACCAAGTTGTAAGTTTAGTTTATTTATCATTTTTTATTATGATTGAACACTTAGTTAATATTAAGTTATTAAAATAATTGACCTTTGCTTACCACATAGAATTCCCAGCTAACATATGAATTGGTTGCATTCCTTATTTGTAGATCTCGAAAGATGCCTAACACCTTTCTTTCGAGGTAACTTGAATCCTTACCCAATTTCTGATGATGCGGACTAATAAAATGATTTGTTATTAGCCTAGAATGGTGTATTAACACATCTTAATTCATTAGGTGGCAACTTTCTCTTTCAATCATCCCAATACGAGTTGTCACGTCGAATTTTATATTTTGTATGAAAAATAGAGCGCGACAAATATAAATGTTTGACTTCTAATTAAAAAATATTGATTCAATCTATGTTAGGATTAAATTGAGTCTCAATTTATCATGACTAAGGTTAAAATAAATATTTGACTTCTTTTTGTAAAATGTTGATTCAATCTATATTGTAATTAAATTAATTCTAAGTCAATATAATGTTTGAATTATAATTGAAAAATTATTGATTCAATCCATGTTAGGATTAAATTAAGTCTCAATTTATGATGGCTATAATCAACATAAATGTTTGAATTCTAATTGAAAAATATTGATTCAATCTATGTTTGGATTGAATTTCGTCACAATTTGTTATAACTATAATCAACATAAATGGTTGACTTCTAATTGAGGAATGTTGATTCAATCTGTGTTAGGATTGGATTTTATTTTAATTTGTCATGACTATAGTAAACATAAATGATTTACTTATGTGTGAATTCTCGATTAAATATCTATTAGGATTAAATGGATTCTCAATTTGTCACGACGATAATCAAAATAAATGGTTGACTTCCAATTGTGGAATGTTAATTCAATCTATGTTAGGATTAAATCGGAACTCAATATGTCACTACTTTAATCGACACTACGAGTTGAATTCTAACTGAGAAATGTTGATTCGATCTATATTAGGGTTGAATCGAGTCTCAATTTGTAAATCTTGTTGAATCGAGTCTCACTTTGTAAATCTTCTGACTAGCCAAAACAATTGTTGACTTATAGTAACTTACTTTTAAGTGTATTTTTAAAGAGATGGAAACAATCATTATATTACCGAAATATTTAATTTGAGATTTTTTTGAGTTCAGTTTGATCAACTACTTAAATGAATTTTAGTAAAATAATATTAAAATACTTTAAATTCGTAGTCAATACGATTGTTGACTTCAACAAACTCAATTTCACTCCTATATATGTTTTAAAGATTTACTTTCATAAGATGAAGTAAAAAATAATTTTAAGAATATTAGATTTGAGAATTAGTTTTGAGTTCAATTTTGACCAACTATTTATATTTTTTCAGTGACATAATATAAAAATACTTTAAATTTTTAGTCAACACAATTGTTGACTTATAATAACTTAATTTCTCTCTTATTATATGTGATGAAGTAAAAAATGACAAAAAGAAATATGGATTGAGAAATTTTTCTGTGTTCAATTTTTACCAACTACTTAAATTTTTTTTAGTGAAATAATATGAAAATACTTTACATTTTTAGTGAAATAATATGAAAGTACTTAACTTTTTAAAATGTAATTTAACTAAAATAAATTTATATTTTAAAGCAGTTGTCTAGAGTCGAACTGATGACCCCAATGATTATAAGCTGTTTGGCCCATTTGTTAGGATAGTATTATGTGATGATCCCAACAATTTTCATTTATTTAGTTAACCATAGCATATAATTGAATTTTCAATCTAACTTATATTAACTCAAAATGTGAGTTGTTTGGAGTCGAGATGAAATTTCTTCACTAAAATCTTTTAGTCAAATTTAATTAATTTACAGTTGAAAGATCATCTTGATAATCATCAATTGATTTGGTATTTAAATGTGATTTTCCTTTTGTTTGTAAAAAATAATTTAACTTTTAAAATAATCATATTATACACTAATTACTATATAAATAAATTAATTTAGTGAGTAAACTATTACTGTTTTCAATCGCAAAAATTTTATTCATGATTTCTCTGAGTTAGATTTTTTCATTATTTGATTTTATTTTTTTAAAGAATATTATTGGACGAATTTCGTACATCATATATATGGAGGATTTAAAATTAAAAAAATAAAAGAAAAATAAAAGAGTTAAAAATCTTTAAAGTAAAACAACTAAAGAGATAAGAAAACTTTATTGTGGCAGAGGCAAAAATCTATAAAGTAAAAAAAACTAAAGGGATGAGAAAACTTTTATGTGGCAGAGGCACAACCCGTCATAGTTGTATGAGGATATTTTTTAACGGAGAAAAAATCATGGGCCCCACACTTTTTTATTACTAGACCCTACTCGTTCACCTTTTTCCTTATTTCCCTTCTTCTTCCTATTTCTCTTTTGCTTATTTTCTTGATCATTTAAATCTTCATAACGGATTTCCAACACTAAACTCATGGATTGATGTATGTCTCTTGATACGTTGTAAATCTTTTTGTGTGTTTGTCAGAAAACATGTTTTTTTCCTTGCATATATCCAATGCCAGATTGATTTTTGACTTCGTAGATTCAAGAGAAAAGACATCAAAATACCCTTAAACGTATCCACCCAATTTACTTTAGCCCTTTAACTAAATTTTCATTTATTTATTCCCCTTAACAACATTAAAGTGAATTAATATACCTCCTTCATAGTTCATCCCAGGTAAAGCATGGGTGTTATAAAACATGTGCATTTTTTATTCATCCACATCATATATTAAATTATTTTATATATTAAATCAGACAAATCCAATCCATTACCCTAACAAATACCCCAATTCCTAAATTAAATTTCATTTCTCACTTCATCTTGTATCACAAATGTATGTATAAACAATCACTCTCTTTATTTTTTATTTTTTGCTCTATCATCTTGTCATGACCCAAAAACTAAGGGTCATGATGGCACTTGTCAAGGCAAGTCTTGACAAGTAAGCCTATCACCCAAACCAATATGAAATGAGAAATCGATACTAATCCCAAGGCAAGACTCTTAGAACAGAGTCGAACCACACATATATAGTAAGAGCAAAAATATATTTAAAGATCCCAACCAAATTCCAAAACTTGGTGTCACAGTGTAAGGACCAACTAATACAACTCAAAGTCAAAATATACATAGGGTATCCAAAAAGGAACAAACGTTGTCTTTGAATACAATGATACATAGTCTAGATAAGAAAAGTTAGCGGCCAACTCCGGATGCATAAATCAACCGCTATCTCGAATAGACTCCAAATGCAGCATGAATCATCTATCCATAGGCATTCTCGTACCTGGATCTACACCAAAATGGCACAGTAAGGATGAGTACGGTCCACTTGTACTTAGTAGGCAACTGAGTAAAGTAGAAAATAAAGTATATAAATACAAACTATGGGCACGTCACCTGTAATTAGAAAATAACCCAAAAGGTAGCCCACACCATCTTTACTAACTGTTCTACTATATACACATATAACAAAAATAGGTAGGGTAAAGAAACCAAGTATACATATACTTCGAATACAAGTACAAAAAGATAGAACAAATGGACAGATATCAAGTCACAAATAGATGATGATGCACGAAGTTGTCGCACAACCACTAGATACACTTACCGATTTCAGCTATGGACGTAGGACCCATAAGAGGCTCTTCAACCCACATCTACCGAGCTCTGCTCCCAGGTAGGACCCATGGGGGATTCATCAACTCGTATAGAACCAACATCCATAACTTCTCTTCAGTACATACATTGGTCAAATGGTATCCTAGTGTTTCCAGTATTTCCACAGTGATACCAATGTTTCATGAATGAATATTCTATGAGGATGTAATGCTCACAACCAACCAAAATGAGAATGTGCAATATCCAACCAATTTACCAACTATGTAAGCCAAAAATTCACACAAACCAACCAACCATCTATGTTCCAATATAATCCAGAAACCATAAAGTGAAACATCCAATAAAATGTCAATGATACCATACAACTCCAATAATCTAGGCTTTTTCCCACCAAAAATAGTGTAACTAAACATACATATACAATACCATGCCAATAACAACATATAAGACCCCACAAGATCACACATAATAAATAATGTCTCAAAACCACCAAATATTATCCACATAGGCCACCTACACGGGCACATAAATCACATAAACACATTTTTCATGATACAACCTTGGACCCATAGAATGCTTTTATATTATTATTAACTACCTAACCCAGTTTGAAGAAAGCTAAGCCATAACCTATCTCGAATGCCGAAATTGGAACAATCAAGCCTTTATCACTGAGCTTTCACCTCTCGTATGGACCTAGAAATATGCTAAAATACACAAATATAGAATCTACACATCAAAAAATCCAACGATACCCATATTGCGCACTTTCAAATCATGGTCAAAATGGAACCCCAAAGTGTGTTTTCAAAAAGAAGGGTAAAACTGAAATTTTTGTCCAAAATATTTTTTTCCAAGTTCAAAGGAACGCACATGGGAAAGACCGAGTAAAAATGGGTTGAAATTATGGTTTAAATTGAAAAAAAATGCTAATTTTGGCCTTTTGGGTCAAAATCCCCAAATTTCAACTTTAAATCTGAGTTTAAATGAGATTTGGATGATAAAAATCAAAGAAAAATAATTAAAATATATATTTGGAGCTTACTGATGCTTAGAAATTGACAAAAAATGCCCAAAACTCAAACTCCAAAGTCCAAATCTTGAAAATGGTTTAAGAACCTCGAAATGGGGATGTAATCTACCCAGGCATTGCCTAAGTAACTACTGGGTAGCTTAAGCGGATAGGAATCACCTAAGTGAAGCATGCCTCATCGCATAGGCGAGATTAGTTGTCGCTTAACCGACAGGCGTCTGGCACGCTAGTGTCACTTAAGCAATCAGGCAATTGAATAATTGTCAATCCCTTAAGCGAACCTAGTGTCGCTTAGGTGACATTTTGATTGTTAAGCCAAGTCGCTTAAGTGACTAAAGCATTTATTAAGAGAGTGCACCAGCTGGAGACTTGGAGAATTCCAAGTCTCCGTAGACCCCTCAAAATTCACTTGAAATCCCTAGAATGCAAATAAACTATGCTAGTAGACTAAATTTGATGCTCCAGGCTCATTGGCAAAGTCAAGTTTTTGAAAAAACATCATTTTCACAAAATTGACCCGACCTATTTTCACAACTTTTTGAATGGAGGGTCAAAATGAGATAAAAGCCATAAAACCACACCAACCATGTTCCCAACCTAAAATTGATGTTTTGGATCTGCTGGCGCAGGCCATTTTGACATCCGATGCGCAGATCAAAAGATGTTGATAGAAGTCAACTAGTAAGCTTTTTAAGACCATCAAAACCACAATCTCACATAAACCACACCGAAATACACTGAGAATCATGCCAATTATTCCCATGCTCTAGAAACACCATAATGCAACTAAGGGCAGGGGTAAAATGGTCAAATCATACATAAATAAATATTTCACACAAAGTACCAAAAATCAGGTCATTACATCATCCACCACTAAGAATCTAATTCGTCTCGAACTAAGAGAAATAAAAATACATGAAATAATGAAAGCTGAGAATAACTACAATACATATCAGACTCGAACTCTTAAGTAGACTTATCTATAGGTCGATGCCTGCACTGGACCTTAACCACATGAATAACTCTAGTATGCAACCATCTAACATCCCTTCCAGAATGGTGACATGTTCATCAATAAAAGACAACCTCTTATCTAACTGGACTGAATCCCAATTAATGACATGAGACTCGTCTGGAATGTAATGTCAAAGCATAGAAATATGAAAAACTGGATGAACAACTAATAAATCTTGGGCCGATGCTAACTCATAAGCCATATCCCCAACAGTCCAAAAAATCTTAAAAGGTTCAATATACCTGGGGCTAAGCTTTCCCCTCTTCCCTAACCGCATCACTTCTTTCATAGGCGACACTCGAAGTAAAACACGATCACCAACACTGAAACTCAAGGCACGAAGTCTACGATCTACATAACATCCCTGCCTACTTTGATCCACTCGAAGTCTATCTTGAATGACCCAAACTCTATCCAAAGACTCAGGAAGTAAGTCCGTACCTCAAGGTCTAATTTTAAAAATATCAAACCAACTAATTGGAGAGTGACAACACCTACGATATAGAGCCTCAAACAGAGTCATCTTAATACTAGAATGGTAGCTATTATTATATGCAAACTCCACAAAAGCTCGATGCTTCTTCTAATGATCACCAAAGTCTATCACATAAGTAGAGAGAATATCCTCCAAAACCTAAATAGTCAGCTCCGACTGGCCATCAATTTGGGGGTGAAATTTTGTACCAAGATCAACTTGAATACCCAACTCCTCCTAAAAATCTTCCAATGGTGAGATGTGAACACTAAACCTCTATTCGAGATGAAAGACACCGGCATACCATGAAGATGAACTATCTCCTAAATATAGATAAGAGCCAACCTCTCAGCGGTAAAGGATACCTTAACCAGAATAAAATAAGCAGAATTGGTTAATCGATCTACGATGAGCCAAGCATTATCAGAACCATGATAAGTATGAGACAACCTAGTAACAAAGTCCTTAGAGATCCATTCCCATTTCAACTTGAGAAAGGGTAACCTCTTAAGCATACCATAGGTCTCAAATTCTCGGCCTTTGTCTGTTGGCAACAGAGGAATCAAACCATAAAATCTGCTACATCCATTCTCATACCGCCCCCAATAATAGTCTTAAATCCTGATATATCTTAGTCACTCCCAGATGAATAAAATACCTAGAACAATGAGCCTCCTCCAAAATCAATCTAATTCAATCACCCACTCTCGGTACACAAACTCAACTATCTGAATTAAGTGAGGCTTCCTTAGCCTAACCATTAAACACACTATCCCAAATCACACTTAACCCAAAATCACCAAACTGATGAGCCTGAATCTACTTCATCAAAAAACTATTCTTCACAAATTCCAAAAGACACCCAAGTGTCAAAATATATAGCCTAACTATCTGGTTAGCCAAAGACTGAACCTCCAAGGCAAAAGGCCTCTCCTTAGTTAAAGGATGAGCCAATATACCCATGCTAGTCGACTTAGCCTCACAATTACATTAACCTTGCCTAGGTGGTAGAGAATCATCAAGTCATAATCTTTAAGCAACTCAAGCCAATGGCGCTTCCTCATATTAAGATCTCATTGGGTGAAGAAATACTGAAGGCTATGATTATCCGAGAAAACCTCATAACGGACTCCATACAAGTAGTGCATCCATAACTTTAAAGTTAAAACAATCGCACACAACTTCAAAATGTAAGTAGGGTAATTCCTCTCATAGGGCTTTAACCGAACCACTAAAAGGAAATTTTTTTCTGAGTAAACTTGGTTAATAGAGCTGCAATAGGTAAAAAAACCCTCAACAAAACACCAATAGTAGCCCGCTAAACCAACAAAGCACCAAATCTCAATAGGAGAAGTAGGCCTATCCCAATCATGAACCACTGTAATCTTGGCTGGATCAACCATATTACCATCCTTTGTCACCACCATGACCCAAGAAAAAAATAGAATCCAACCAAAACTCACACTAAGAGAACTTAGCATACAACTTCTCATCCCTCAATCTTTGAAGCACAATTCGCAAATACTCTTCAAGATCGAGCTCACTCTTGGAATAAACCAAGATATAATATATAAATCAATAATAAAGGAGTCGAGATACAATTGAAATTCTTAATTCATAAACTCCATGAATAAGGCTAGGTCATTGGTCAACCCAAAAGACATGACCAAAAACTCATAATAATTATATCGAGTGCAAAAACTTTTCTGTAGAATATCTGAAGTTCTAAACCTCAATTGGTGATACATGCACCTCAAATCAATCTTCAAAAACATCAAAGCACCTTGAAGTTTATCAAACAAATTATTAATACGAGCAAGAGGATACTTAATCTTAATAGGCAACTTGTTGAACTATCAATAATCAATACACATGCATATAACCATCCATTTCCTTCACAAACAAGATAGGCTACCCCAAGGTGATACACTAGGTCAGATAAATCTTTAATCTTATAACTCATGCAACTGATCTTTTAATTTTTTCAACTCTGTTGGGGACATCTTATAAGGAGGAATAGAAATAGGCTTGGTGCCTAGCTCAACATCAATAACAATGTCAATATAATAATCCAGAGGTATACCAGGCAAATTCATAGGGAGAACATCCATAAACTCACAGACTACATGAGCAAAATCCAAGAAAGGAGGTGAAGCAGCACTACTATAATGAATATAAGCCAAATATGATAAGCAACTCTTCTTAATCAAATAATGAGCCTGAAGGAAAGATAAAACTCTTTAGGGAACCGAATAAAGCATAGCCTTCCAAGATATCCTTGGCACACCCGGCTAAGCTAAAGACATGGTCTAATCATAATAATCTAGGACATCATGATAAGAAACTAACCTACCCATACCCAAGATGACATCAAAATCTACCATATCAAGGAAAATTAGATTTACCCAAGTTTCATGCCCCATAAAAGTCACACCACAAGATCGATACTATCATGATCTAAAAAGGGCCTAGTCGTGATGGGTATCTCAAGACCACCATGGGCTAGAGACCACCCCCTTAGCCTATCCCCAAGAGCATAATACCATAATACAACAGAAGCCAACCAAATAGTTATAAGAGAGATAGATGATCAAGTGTAAACTCTATGAATCAAAACCAACATCTAACCCATATTTGTTCACAAAAGCCTCTAAAACTAGAAATGCCAAATAGGTTGGTACATGCTCCTGAAATAACCCGGTCTTCCAAAAGATAGAGGCTTATTATTTCACAGCCATTTAACAGATATACCACATGACCTAACGTTGTACGAATGTAACAAAAAAGCCCTCAGATCCTACATTATGAAATAATGCAGCGTCTTAAGATAGTCAGTGGGATAAGCACTACATGTAACTCAGGGAAAGTGATAAAATAATGCCAATGCAAAAAGCCAGTCAAAACCATATGCTCAATAATTATATATGCATATATAGGATGAAGGGATAGGTAAAAGGGTCAAGAAAATAAGATTTTAAACCATTAACTGAAATGGTGTAGCTCGCTCCATCCTAATGGCACCTATGGGCTATATTGGTTCAACTCTCCCTGTAGAAAAGGCCTCAGTATGTGTTAAACATAAGAACCAAGGAATTCAAAGAAAGGGCCAAAGACACCAAGGCTCTAACCATCCTAAAATATAATATGTGAACAAAGCACATGGTCATATAGACCCCCATGCCAGTAAACATAGTTTCCAGTATTTGTCCTCTCTGAAATACACTTTCACAGTGAGCTACACAATCCCTTTTAACCCCAAGTTAGTAAAATTTGCAATAAACCCATCAATTAGAGAAGGAGTCATTTAATATAGCATTTATCACTTGGTATCGTCATACTAGTTATGCTTGAAAGCTCCCATAATCATGCCAAAACCAATCCATGTAACCATTAGACTCCTAAGTTCAATATTATAATCCAAACCATTACCACCAAGGGCCTTTCAAATCCGTTTAAACCAATTAATCATTAATGTAATGTAATTAGTTCATAAATAAGTTAAATTATGCAATTATCCATGTTCAAAAACCAAATTTACAAAGTGGGTTGGGTTTAGTGCTACTACCAAGCCCAAAAGTCATCAATTTGGGGAAACCCATGTTTCCCATTACAATTCCTAAAACAATGCATCCGATTAGTCCAAAAATAATTACATTAAAGCATTAATCATCAATTTAAAATCATGGGAAAAGTAGTTCAAGTGATACCAATCAAAATCCCTTAACTCAATTTCAAACCTATCAATTTAAAACACATGGATAATGATTAAATAAAAGACACAATGTAAAATTAAAGTTTGGGAATGAGATACATACTTGGAATACACAAGAAATTAAAGTCAATTTGATGCTTGGAACCTGGATGATGAATTCACTGTAAGACCATTAAATGTTCTTAGGTTTTGAGTTTAGGAGACAAAGAGAATGCATTAATCTTTGAAAACTGAAGAGAATGGGATTATTTTATATTTAAAGGTCGTACAAGGGATAAAAACACCAAAAAACCCTCATCCCAAGTAAAAAAATAAAAACTAAAAGAAATTAAAACATCGGCATGGCATGCCATTATCGCAAAGGGTAGCCTCTATGCCAAGCCAATATTGCAGAGTCTAACTTCCATGGCATGCTAATATCGCGGACCCTCATTACCTCAAGATCCCAAAATAACCCTGAACCCCTTCCAAAAATTCCAAAACTTTCCCATATTACCCTTTTAACATCCCACAAAAAAATTCAAGTAAAAAATTAACATTACGAATATGGAAGGGTTAAAAATAAAATTGTTGAAATTTTGAGTGGTCTTACACTACCCCCTTCCCTTAGAATTATTCATCCCCTAATAAGGAGTTAGGCTA
Organism: Capsicum annuum; assembly: GCF_002878395.1. Lineage (NCBI taxonomy): Eukaryota > Viridiplantae > Streptophyta > Magnoliopsida > Solanales > Solanaceae > Capsicum > Capsicum annuum. Next base: position 106,588,959 of record NC_061118.1, on the reverse strand, counting down.
TTTCTAGCACGACATTAATAAGAATGCACCAGAATCAATTGATGAATCTCAAAATGCGATAAGAGGAAAATGAAACTCATACCTCAATCACTCTCATCCAACACAGGGAACAAGAATAGGTATTTAGCCTTCATATCTTTCTCAGCTTCCCATGTAGCTTCCTCTACCTATTGATTTCTCTAAAGGACATTCACTAAAGCTACATCATTAGTCCTCAATCTACAAACTTGCCTATCTAGTATCTCAACTAGTACCTTCTCTTAATATAAGGAATTCATAACACCAACATCCTCAACCAGCACTATCAAAGAAAGGTAACACACATATTTTTTCAGCATAAACACATGGGAAATAGGGTAAATAGAACCCAAACTTGCTTGCAACTAAAACTCATAAATGACATTCCCAACTCTCCTTACAATTTGGTATGGACCAATTTAAAGGGACAAAGCTTCCCTTTTTTCCCAAACATCGTGGCTCCTTTCATAGGAGACACCACAACGAATACCCAATCACTCACTTCAAATTTCAACTCCTTTTGCATCACATCTGCATAAGACTTTAAGTCACTTTGGGCAGTTTTAAGTTATTCTCTAATCACTTTTACTTTTCATATGGCCTGGTGAACCAAGTCAAGGACAAATAACCTAGTCTCACCTACCTCAAACCACCCAAAAGGAGAACTATATATCCTAACGTAAAGAGCCTCAAAAGGTGCTATCTAAATGTTGGAATGGTAACTATTTCTATACCTAAACTCAATAAGAGGAAAATGGTCAACCTAGCTACCCTCAAAGTCAATCATACTGGCCTTAGCATATCCTCTAAAGTCTAAAAGATATGCTCCATTTGTCTATCTATTTGAGGGTGGAAGTCAGTGCTAAGATTTACCTGAGTACCCAAACCTTTCTGAAATGTTTACCAAAAGTGAGAATAAAATTGTGTACCTTAGTCTGAAATGATGGACGCAGGTGCTCATGCAACTTGACTATCTCCTGAATGAATAAGTTAGCATAATCCTCTCCTGAGTAGTTAGTCTTCCCAAGCAAGAAGTGAGCAAACTTAGTCATCCTATCCACAATGACCTAAATTGAATCATACTAATTGCGAGACCATGTAATACCCGTAAATAAATCCACACTAATTATTTCCCACTTTCATATGGGCAACTTTATCGCCTGAGACATACCACCCAGCCTCAAGTCCTCAACCTTGACTTGCTGAAAAACCATACACTTAGCAACAATATTTGTTACATCCCTCTCCATATTATTCCACCAGTAGATTTCCTTTAAGTTATGGTACATATTAGTCAAACCTAGATGAACTGTATATTGAGACTCATGAGCCTCATTCATAGTTTTTTCTCACATCCCATTAATATCAGGAACACACAATCCTCCTTGATACCTCAGAATGCTATCTCCCCAAATCTCAAATGCTATAACCTTTTGTGGATCCACATCATCCTTAATCTATGTACGTATGGGATCCAAAGCCCATTTTTCCTTTAACTCAGCACTAAGAGATGATTTAACCATTTCTTAGACAATCACTCACCCATCCCAAGAGTCCAAGAGATGGATTCCCAAGTTCACTAATCTATGAATATTCTTCACCAATCATCTCTTCTCCTTATCTGCATGAGATAAGCTTCCCATAGACAAACTATTAAGAGCATCAGCAATAATATTAGCTTTACCAAGATGGTAGTAAAGGCTTATGTTGTAATCTTTAAGCAACTCAAGCCACTGCCTCTACCTAAGATTTAACTTCTTTTGAGTAAACATATTTGTATGCTCTTATGGTTGAAATATATATCCACATGAACCCCATTTAGATAATCGCGCCAGATTTTTAAAGTAAAAACCACAGTTGCCAACTTTAAGTCGTGAGTTGGATAATTTCTCTCATGAACTTTAATCTTATTGAAAACATAAGCCACAAGCTTCCTGCATCTAGACATAATCCAGTCCCACACGGGATGAATCATAATACACAATAAACCCATCAGTACCCTCGGGCAAGGTCAAAACTAGAGCAGAAGTCAACTTATCCTTCAACTTTTAAAAACTACCCTCACAAGCATCGCAAAAACTTAGCCTTTATCTGAGTTAACTTCACCAACAAAGAAGCAATAGAATAAAACTCTCTAAAAACCTCCTATAATACCTAACCAAGCCCAAGAAGCTCCTAATATCAATTTGAGTCGTGAGTCTTGTCTGTTTCTTAACTGTCTTAACTTTCTGTGGATCCACCTTGATCCTTTCACTACAAACAACATGACCAAGAAAGGTCACAACACTTAGCCAAAATTCACACTTAAAAATTTTTGCATACAAGTTTTGGTCCTTAAGGGTCTGCAACACAATTCAGAGGTGATTGGCATGATCCTCCTCAGTCTTAGAGTGTACTAAGATGTTGACAATGAAAACTATAACAAATAAATCTAGGAATTATCTGAACACTTGATTCATAAGATCCATAAAAGTAGCTGGATCATTAATCAACCTAAATGACATAACCAAATACTCATAATGGCCATATCGGGTTTGGAATGCAGACATGGGAATCTCAACCTCCCTAATTTTCTACTGAAAATAGCCCGAATAAAGATCAATATTCGAGAAACACCTAGCACCCTGAAGTTGGTCAAGAATATCATCAATCTTAGAAAAAGGATCTTATTATTCACTGTAGCTTTATTTAGCTAATGATAGTCCATACACATCTGAAAAGACCAATCTTTTTCTCACATAAAAAGTACAAGAGCACCACATGAAGAAACACCAGGACCAATAAAGCCCTTATCAAGAAGATATTTTGATTGCTCGTTTAGCTCCTTTAGTTCAGCTGGAGTCATCCTATAAGGAGGAATAGAAATAGGATAGGTATTTGATAGAAGATTAATCCCAAATTTATTTCCCAATCGGAAAGACTTCCAGGAAGATCATCGGGAAATACTTTAAGAAATTCACTAACCACGGGGACAAATTGGAAAGATGGACTTTAAGAATTAGAATCCATAACCCAAACTAGATGATACAAATACCCCTTGGAAATCAACCTCTCATCTCTAAGATGGGAAATAAATCCCACTTTGGGCACTAAGGAACTCCTCTCCTATTCGATCATAAGTTTATTATGGAATAAAAATAACATTTTGGGTCCTACAATCCAAAGAAACATAGCATGAATGGAGTCAATCCATCCCTAAGATCACATCAAAATCCACCATATCAAGCTCTACCAAATCCACCTAGGTGTCCCTATGAAATATGGACACCACACTAATACTATAGATTTCTCTAGCAATAATAGAATTGCCCATCTGGGTAGAAATAGAAAAGAGGTCAGAAATACTTTCAGGACCAAAATCAAAGTGTATAGCCACATAAAAGGTCACATAAGATAAGGTAGAACCCATATCAAGCAAATAATAAATATCATGATAAAAGATTTCTAATATACCAGTGATAATATCTGGGGATGCCTCAAATTCTTGATGAGTAGCAAGTGCATAGAAGCAATTTCGACCAGTGTCAGTACCCAAAGTGGCCCCCTTTGGTGTCGAAGTTGAAGAAGTGGTGATAGAAACCTTATTAGCTCCAGTGGCAACCTTAGCTATTGGATAATTTCTTTGCAGATGAACAAGCTGACCATAATTGAAACATAAGTTCCTTCCATCCTCATAATAACCACTGTAAAGTTGCCAATAAAATTGACAAGAAGGATAAGGTGGGGCTGACTGAGAATTACTGGCCTGAGACTAGCCACCCTGTTCCTGAGGGACACTACTCATATGAAAACAAGTATCACAAGAAGGCTTAGGATAAGGAGCACTAGCCGTCGAATAAGAATTCCCCTAATTCTTCTTCTTAGTCCATTGCTAACCATCCCTCCCAATGTTTTGTTGACCTGCACCCCGCTCTAAATATCTAAACTTCTTATCCTGCCTCTTTACCATCTTTACCTACTTTTTTTCATCCTTTACCCATTGTATATAAAACACCAACCTGGAGATGTCTATATTACTGTTCAACGACAAAGACGTACACTCTAATACCAAATTGTGGGACAACCCAGAAACAAATTCCTCATTTTGGATTTTATGTTAGACACTAACTCATGAGCATAACGGGACAACTACTGAAATTTTAGAGCATACTCTTTTATGCTCATCTTACCCTACTTCAGATTCACAAACTCTTTAGCCTTAGATTCACCCAATTCCTGAGGAAAAAAGTGATCAAGAAAAGCACCTGAAAACTCATCCCATACTGCTTGCTTAGCATCATCACTCCTCATAGCTTTCCACTCCTTATACCACTGATAATCTATATATTTTAATTGATTTACAACAAATTCTACACCCTCTAAATCAGTAGCATACATCACCTTAAAGATTTTCTCCATCTCATCAATAAACCCCTAAGAATACTCCTCAACCGTAGAGCCTATAAAGGTTGGGGGATCAACCTCATAAATTGCTAACCTGAGTGACATCAGATGAATGAGCAACAAAACAAACATGATCAAACTAACGAGATTGAGATACTACCAATAGAGTAAGCATGTGAAAAGACTGATAAAACTCTGTATTAGAGATACCTCTCTGAGGTATCAAAACATAAGTATTACTAGCTCGAGAAGCCTGAGAAGGACTACTAGGATCAATGGAAGTCCATGTGGGCAGCATAGTCAGGAGAAGGGACCCTAGACGAGGTTTGTACTCCATAAATAGGGTGAGTTCCCTTCGCATTTTTCCTGGGTAGGATAGAGGGTCCATAAGATTTTCTATGATCTTCAGATCTTAAAAGAGGAATGATTTGAAATGCAAGTAAGCAAGGAGTTAGAGAAATTTCAAGATAATTAGACTATATTTCCCAAAATAGGAAAAAAAGGAAATATTCCTAAATGCCTTGTAGCCTCCCCTTATATGTACGGCACCCTACAAACCCATATAAAGGACTATACATGGCATGGCTTTACAGAAACCCAATGATCCTGAGTTATGCTTTGCTACCAAACATGTCACGATCCAAACTAGGGCCTAGTCATGACGGGTATCTAAAGCCCATCATGTATCAGAAACCACCCCATTTGTCTAAACCCAAGAGCTCAAAAAAATACAATGAAAGCCAACCAAATAGTAATAAGAAGGATAGATGATCAAATGTAAACTCTATGAATCAAGACCAACATCCAGCCCGCACTTGTCCACAAAAGCCACTAAAAAAAATTCCCAATAGGTCAGGACATGCCCCCGACCATGACCAAAAAGAAAATCCAAAAAAACACTAAGACATAAAGAAAATAGATGAATTTATCAAGCCATCGAAAAGATAGAGGCTCACCACTTCACAGCCACTTAACATATGTACTGCACCACCTAATACTGCATAGGGGTAATCAAAAAGCCCTCATACCCTTCACCATGAAATAATGCAGCATTCTAGAATGGTCAGTGGGAATAGCTCTGGCATATGACTCAGGAAAAGTAAGAAAAATGTCATTTCAAAAAACCAGTGAACTTCATATGCTGAAAAATTATATGTATGTATATAGGATTTTGGGATAGTGACAAGGGTCATGAACATAAGAGTTTAAACCACCAACCTAAACTGTGTAGCCCACTCTGTCCTTATGGCACCCATGGTCTATATGGGTTCAGCTCCCCCTGTTGTCCGAACGAACCAAGGAATTCAAAATAAGGGCTAAAGATATCAAGGCTATAGCCATTCCAAAATATAATGTGTAAACCAAGGACACGGTCATATAGACCTTCACACCGGTAATTATTGTTTTTAGTGTTAGTCCTTTGGGGACTACACCTTCACGATAAACTACACAATCCCCATTAAGCCCAAGTTAAAATAATTAGCAAATAAACCCATCCATTAGACCAGGAGTCATTTAATATAGCATTTACCTCTTAGTATCGCCACATAAATTATGCTTGCAAACTTATATAATTATGCTAAAACCAATCCATGTAATCATTAGTCTTCCAATTTCAATTTTAGAATCCAAACCTTGACCACCAAGGGCCTTTCAAAATAGTTTTAACCAATTATTTATTAATTTAATGCAATGAGTTCATAAATAAGTTGAATTATGCAATTATCCATGTTCAAAAACCAAATTTACAAAGTGGGTTAGGTTTAATGCCATTACAAAGCTAAAAAGTCACAAATTTGATGAAACCGATGTTCCCCATTCCAATTCCCAAAACAATGCACCCAATCAGTCCAAAACCATTAATTTAAAGTATTAACCATTAATTTAAAATCAGGGGAAAAGTAGTTCAAGTGATAACAATCAAAACCCCTCAATCTAATTTAAAACTCATCAATTTAAAATACATGGATAATGATTAAATAAGTTACACAATGTAAAATTAAAGTTTGGGAATAAGATATATGCCTGAAATACAGAAGAAATTGAAGTCAATTTGATGTTTGGAGCTCGGATAATGAATTCACTGTAAAACCATTGAATGTTCTTGGGTTTTGAGTTTGAGAGAGAAAGAGAATGATTTGATCTTTAAGAAATAAATGAAATGGGATTATTTTATGTTTAAAGGTCGTACAAGGGATAAAAACACCAAAAGCCCCTCATCCCAACAGAAAAAAAAACAAAAATTAGATAAAATTTAAACATCGACATGGCATGCCATTATTGCAGAGGATAGCACTACCACGGGATCCCAAAATTACCTCGAACCCCTTCCAAAGATTCCAAAAGTTTCCTATATTACCATTTTAACATCCTTAAACCTAATTCAAGTCAAAAAATGACATTATGAATGCGGGAGGATCCAAAAAAAATTGTTGAAATTTTGAGAGGTCTTATAGGTACACTGATCTACCACTAAAGAGTATCATATAGGGGTAGATACATAGATAGGCACATCAAGAAGCTCACTAGCAGAATCAAAACACAAAGCAAAATATACAGACACATAGGAGAAAGTCGACCCCAAATCAAATAACATAAATGTAGATCTAAAACAAACAAAGATGATACATGTGATGATAGTATTAGAGGCCTCTTTATCTAGCCTAAAAGGTATAACATAGAATTTTCCACATACACCACCTGGCTGATTAGCCTTGTGACCACCACCAAGGGCGCCACTACCTCTGTCTTTTGTACCTCTGGTAGAACCTCTACCTCTTACAATTAATTTTGGAGTCCTCTTAAAATATGGCAGGGACAATCTTAGGCCATATGGCCAGCCTCATCACACATAAAGCAAGTCCTGCGCCCCAACTCAACAGAAGGAGGTACAGCTGAGACAGGATGACCACCCAAAGCTGATGGACCAGATGACCCACTACCTGAACTCTGTAAGTATACCTATACTAGTATACCATGATATCCACAAAAGCCTCTAAAATCTCTACCTCAGGAAATATGACCTCTAAACTTGCCCCGATGGTGCACCTTCTTGGCACCTCCCTGAGAAGCTCAAAGAATAGACTTAGTCATTTTAGCATGATCCACAATACTCTGAAATGATTCCCAATACACAACCATCTGAGTCATAGCAAGATGAAGAGAAACATCCAACTCCTTCACAAATTTTTAAATCTTCTCAAACTCGGTGGTAATACTGGCATAGGAATATCTAAACAAGGTATGGAAACTTGCTTCATACTTTCCAACAGTCATGAAGCCCCTTTCTAAGTGATCAAACTCATTTCCCATCTGATCTCTAAAACTGAAGGTGACAAAGTTGTACAATACTTAAAGTTGGAGAAACACCAGGCGTACTTAAAGGATCACTTTCCAAATAGGTCAGTATGTGAATCAACAAACCCTTTAAGATTGGGGTAGGATAACTCTATGGGACTAGAGTAGGCTGCATATATCTAGTATGCTTAAATCTAGGCTCAGGGGAGATCCCCATAGTGCTACCTCTGTACAGGGAAGCAACCTAGTTCTGGTGTACTACCTCGATCCCATCCACAACTTGTAACTCTCCCACTATAATGAGTCTTCTCCTTAAATGATAGATCTGCATCTCTATTCTCATAAAATATGGTCTAACCATCTATGCTGAAAAGAGTGAAATATGACCTAGAACACAAGGTATGAAAGATCCATATGATAATAGAATAAAATAAGAGATGTTTTCCAAATATGACTTATAGCCTTTCAAAAATAGATATAGATATGTACGTACCAATTTGTAAGACTTTACTAGACACCTTATTCTTACACTAATGATACCAATGAAACATGGTTGCTCTGTTATTAATTTGTCACGACATAAAAACCAAGGGTCATAATGGCACTTGTTGCGGTAAGTCTTGACAAGTAAGCCTAATTACCCAAAATGATATGAAATAAGAAATCAATACCAAAACCTAAGGCAAGAGTCTTATAATGGGGTCAAACCACATATATATAGTAAGAGAGGAAATACATAGCCAAAGATGCTAACCAATATCCTAAAACCTGGTGTCACAGTGTAAGAACTGCTAAATACATCTCGAATACCAAAATATATAATGATAGTCCAATAAGATCAAAATCTATCTCAAAATACAAATAAAACATGATCTAGGTAAGAAGAGATAGAAGGACAACTTTGAAAGCATAGGTCAACCGCTACCTCGAACAGACTCCAAGTACCTCCTGAATCAACTATCGTATTGCACACTTATAGCTAGATCTACATCGAAAGGGTGCAGTAGGGGTGAGTACAATCCTCTTTACTCAATAGGTATCATAGGTCGACCGAGTAAATTAAAAAATAAAGCATTTAAAATACATACAATGGGCACATCACCCGCATTAATAAAATGTACCAAATGATAGCCCTCATTATGTCCATAAACAAGTCTATAATATACACATATACCAATACAAATACAAGAAAAAAGTATAAATATACATGTATACTAAAATACAAGTATAATAGAAGTACAATAGATAGATATAACATCAAAGACAATAATACAATATAGAATGAGCATAATACAAATAAAATACAATGATGATGATGATGTGATGTTCGAGTTTATCGTACAACTTCTGCATACACCTACCAAGTTGTGCTTCTGGGTAGGATCCATGGGGGGTTTGCAACCCATATATAATCTAATATCCAATATCAAATATTGTTGTCGCCCAAACTATACTCTCCAAGAAGATACAATACGATTACTGTCAAATTATAATAACCCAACTAGGTTGGGGTCGATCCCACAGGAAATGGCTGAATCTAACTCTTAAACTTGCTGAAGTAGCCAGAAGATCATGAAACAAAATAGGGTAATTTTGCAGTAAATAGTAAAAAGTAAAAAATTATTCATGCTTTTTCTTGAACAATCTGAGAAGGACATTATAATTGTGTTCCCCCTACCATCCTAACTCCATAGGTTTCTCGTGTTAAATTCGTCTATCCACTACGACTCATGCAAAATATGACAAGCTATACATTACCAATAATCTAGTAAACGCGTTGATAGATCTCACCCTTCATCTAATGAGTCTCACGGTGTCTCATTACTAACCCTTGTCTTTGATCCTTGTTTAACTTTTACCCTATGGGTATTAAGTTATTAGACAAGGGTTGATAGACTCGAGTCACTGTTGTAATTCTTTTTTCCCAATCTCAATCTTTCTTGTAAAAATGATCATGAATAAGGCAGATTCTCAGTGTTGGCCACCACTATGAAAGCAATTAAACTGAAGAGAATTACAATGCAAATGTAAATAAAGATCTATCAGAATCTCACACTTCCCCTATTTTATTTTTCTGGCAGGGTTCCCACAACCCTAGCTAAGGAAATTAGTCGCTCATAGTTGCAAAACAATCCATAGAATTCAATAAAGAAAGCATTGAAGTAATCTCACAATAATGAAGAATAAAACCCAAAGTCTCAAATCAATTAATCAAACCAAAAACCAAGAACAATGAGATTCCAAGATCAAAAGTTGATCTTAGAATCAAATATATGTTTATGAATAGTATGAGTGGGTAAACTAACTAAATACATCAAAAGAGTATTTATAGAGCACATAAAACCTTGGAAATCTAAATCAAAACATATAAGAAAAACTAATTTGGTGTCCACTTACGACGCCACTTATGACCGTAAGTGGCACGTACACCTCATAAGTAGCCATCATAGGTAAAAGTTACTTCAATTCTGCAACATCTCTTTATGCACAGATACCTACAGGGTGTATGTGGTACCAATGTACCGTAGGTTGCCTTATCATAGGTACCAGGAAATCCCAAACCTTGCAGCTTCTTTGAACTTTAATTTTTTTGCACTTGTACTGGCGCCTACGGCACCATATGTAGTACCTTTGTCCCGTAGGTGATCCCTCGTAAGTAACAGAATCATCACATCAACTTTTGATTCTGTAAATTTTTATCTCTGATAGTTATGATAGCTACCTACACCTCGTAAGTGCTACCTGCCATGTAGGTAGCCTTATAGGTGCTTTTCTGTAAATCTTGAATTTTTTTTCTTCAAGTTAATCTCCAAAACCAAGTTCCCCAAGAAAATAAGCACAAAAACACATCATATCTACCAAAACAAACCTAAGTACGTGCATATTTTCTGGTCTTAAGCATCGAAAGTTCTATGAAAACATGACACATCAAAACCTTTAACTTAGAACGTTTGAATGTCCTCAAGCAATAAAAACACAATAATACAACACAACAATGCTTAACCAAGAGAAACCAAAGCTACCTATGGCAGTCAATCTCAAATTCAAGTCAAAAGCATCACCCTCTCTTATTTTTACTTTTCAAAACCAACTATGCAAATCAATGCAGCCCAATAATATGTCACAAGGTGATCAATCTATGTCATTACATTAGTAACACATAATCAAGCATATGTACAAATTACACTACTCAAACAGATAAGCAGTTAGCAACACAACCCATGCACCTTCACAACAAAGAAATCCCACTCACTCAGTATAATAATGCATATAGGGACAACCACAAGACACTCTTACTTACAAAGAAATTCCATCAATATGTACAAAATACCATAGGATTGCCCTTATTTTCTTTACCTTAGTTTTCAGATAGTCGGGTTAGGATCACTATAGGACTTTTCTCGGCTTGTAACATAGGCTTGGGGATGGTGTGGTACATTTAGGAATTTAGTGGTTAAGCCTCCTTGGCACTACAATTACTTTAGGGGTCCAATTATCAACCAATTTTTCTTTCATTTTGCCTTTATTTCACTTTTTTTCCTTTATTGCTTATTCGGGCTGGGTGTGGTTTCTATTATTCTTTCTTTTTTCTTTTTGAAATCAATATTTTTTTCTTTTTTTCATTATTTTTCCATTTTTTCTTTCTTTTTATACCACATGTAGTAGTAATAACTAATAAGGTATTGTCGACCCCCAAAAATGCATAGCGCAAGTAAGATAGGAGCCTTTAATTCCACGATTAATGGCTCCTCAATAGTTGGTCGAGCTGGAGGAGTAGTTATATTCTTAAGATCAAGATCTAGCTTCTTTGGAGCATAATTATAAGAACATCTACCATACAATGCACTCACTATCTCATCATACTCATTATGCCATCGCTGTCAAAGTTTATGATAATTATTGCTAACGCCTCAACCACAAGTCACTCTTTAATGGGCATAGTCACTACATCATCAAAAACAGTATCAATCATGGACACCACTCTTATATCCTTCGACTGTTGGATAAATTGACACACATTTAAAGTAACATGTTCATAATTGAGTCGTAACTTTATCTTCCCCATCTCTATGTCAACCAAGGCCCTACCCAAATTTAAGAATGGACTTTTCAAGAAAATAGGGACTTTGAAGTCCACCTCACAATCAAGGATCACGAAATCAGCTGGAAATAGGAAGGATGCCACTCTCATAAAAATATCACACAAAATACCAATTGATTTCTTCACAGTACGATCAGCCTTTAATAATATCATGGATGTAGGTTTGGGTTCCCCCAATCCTAACTGCTTGTATACTATAAATGGTATTACATTGATACTAGCTCCCAAATCATAAAAAGCTTAAGATAAGTTGAAGGACCCAATGGTACATGGAATAGTAAATGCTCTGGGGACCTCCTTCTTCTCAACCAATGATCGAGAAGTGATGGCACTACAATAATAAGCACTATTAGGGGGATCAAAACTCACTATACGCTTTTTAGTAACCAAATCCTTCATAAACTTAGCGCAGCTAAGGATATTCTTCAATGCTTAAATAAGAGGAATATTATTAGACAGTTCCTTCAACATCAATAAGAACTTTAAATACTTTCTTCTTCTTATTTCTTCTTTAATCCTTAAGGAAAGAAGGGGGTGTCATCGTGGAATGATCTTCAACAGAGGCTCGACTACCATTCTCTTTCTTTTATCCTTCTCAACACTTTTATCAACACCTATTGATTTTTGTAGTGACTCCTAACTAGTCAACAACTTTTTTGATTCTGCTTTAGGTGCCTCATCTACATCAATAATAGCATTTCCTAGTTTCATTAACTACAAGCATGGGATGATTAATAGTAGCCATACCACTCCAAGTGGTGATTGACAAATAGTATCAGTCATTATTTGTATTCTTCACAGTATTACTTGGAAGGATTCCCGATTGACTCTAATTCAAGGTCACTGATATCTGTCCAAATTGTTGGTCCAATTACTTGATCACAATAGCATGTGATTCTATTTTCTAGGACAACCTTGAAATGTCTGCCTTAATCTCCTTAAGGTAACTCTCCTGAATTTCTTAACCATTTAACAGCTTTGAAAACATACCCTTCATCCTTGACTTAGTGACATGGTTCCCCAGTGGAACATATGCACTGCTTTTCTCTTTATAATTATCCATACGTCTCCATTTACCATCTTTCTCTCAACTCTGATCCCTATATCTATCCCTATAGTAGTTTTGAACTTGATTCCTTGCCTCAAGTTTCAATTGTCTTGAGTAAATGATTGGCCCTTTGCTCGGAAACTCGCCAACTCTCTATCTAGATATTCTACCTCTTTATTAACATCAAATCATATGACCTAGAAACCTTACCTCTTTCACCCAAAACAATCACCTTCTCGGAAATCATCATGGCAAATTACTTTGTTAGTAACCCAATCTCTATCCTCAGCTATGGAACCTCTTGAGCCACTAAATCATCTATCACTCTAAGCTCATTGAAAGTACCAATAGTATAAGTGTTGGCACCTCTTTTTAGCTCTAAAGTATGCCACCCTCGATTCGTAAGAGTGATCTAATCTAAGATTTTCAATGTTATATCCCAATGCAGGTTCATGAATGATCCACCAGTAATACTATCTTTTATAGCTCAGGAGCTAGTATTCAAGGAACGATAAAAAATCTCCAACAAATTTCTCCAAAAAATACTATGATTAGGAACCATCATAAAATTCTTCTTAAATCAAAACCATGCCTCATATATCGATTTAGAACGTAATTTTCTAAAATTGTAGATCTTATTCTTCAACTGTAGCATTCTGGCCAAACGGAAGAAATGGTCAAAAAACTGCTTCCGTAACTCTTTCTAAGTATTAATCGACCAACGTGGTAGTTTCCATAACCATAGTGTTTCTTCACTAGTTAGAGGGAATGGGAGCAACCTGCGTCTCATAGCTTTTGATCTACCCCAGGTGTAGTGTATGAAGTGCGAATTCCAACAAAATTAATAAGGTGCATGTTTGCATTATCAGTCAGCAAGCCAGCAACCGCACCTTTTAGATTCAACAACTGGATTATAGCACTAGTAATGTCAAACTTTACCCCCTGGGGTAATTCATAAGTAATAAGATATCCAGTCTCAATAGGCTCTACATACCCCAAGTCTTTATCTGGATGTTCGTATAACAGAAAGTACTAAAAGGATGGCAGTAATGGAACGTTATATCTTCTACCTCTGTGAAGTTCTGGTCGATGATCAGCTACAAGTCTTTGTCTTACTCTCTCTGCCTATTGAGCTACACATTAGGTAGCCTTATTATCTCTTCTTATATTATCCTTTACTACTAATTACTCAGTAGTTTGCTCTATTATCTCCTAGGGAGGTGGGAGAGGCAAGTCCTATGGATCATCTTAAGGTACCTTATGACGAATATCTCAATCGTGTTATGACATCCTATGATTCTATTGTAGGATTCTTTCTAGATCTGGATCAAATGGGATTAAGGGATTGCCTTGACTCCTAGTACTGGGCATACTCCAGTGTATACTCCAAGAAGAATAGAAAATTAAAAGCCAAAAACCTCAACAACTTCAAAAACTATGAAACCATAAACCCAAGCAACGGTGCCAAAATTTGATGTCGCCCAAACTATACCCTCCAAGAAGATACAATGCGGTCGCTGTCAAATTATAGTAAACCAAATAGGTTGAGGTCGATCCCATAGGGAAATGGTTGAATTGGTCTCTCAAACTTGTTGAAGTGACTAGAAGTGAAGAAAAGTAAATAGGGGAATTTTGCAGTAAACAGTAAAAAGTAACAAGTTATGAATGCTTTTAGTTGTGAACAATCTGAGAGGAACACTAGGACTGTGTTCCCCCTATCATCCTAAATTTGTAGGTTTATCATGATCAATCCATCAGTATCACTGCCACATGTAGAATCTAACAAGCTATGTATTACCAACCATCTTGTGAACATGTTCTCAAATCTTACTCTTCACCTTGTGAGTTTCAGGGTGTCACCTTACTAACCCTTGTCTTTGACCCCAGTTTAACTATCGCCTTATGGGTATCAAGTAATTAGATGAGGGTTGATAGCCTTAAATAACTGTTATAGTCCTCTTTTCCCAATCTCAACCTCTCTTGTGAAGTCGATCTCAAATACAGGCAGGTTCTCAATGTTGGCTACCTCTAAGAAAGCAATTAAACTAAAGAGAATTACAATGAAAGTGTACACAATGATCCAGAAGAATCTCACACTTTCCCCACTTCATTATTTTGCTAGGGTTTCCACAACCTGGATAGGATAATTAGCCACTTATAGTTGCAAAACAATCTATAGAATTCAATAATGAAAGCATAGAAGTAATCTTACAATAGTGAAGAATAAAACCTAAAGTCTCAAATCAATCAATCCATAAAAAACCAAGAACAAAGAGATACCAAGATCAAAAGTCAATCTTAGAATCAAATATATGTTTATGAATAGTATAAATGCATAAACTGACTAAAACACATCAAAAGAGTATTCATAGAGAGCATAAAAACCCTAGAAATCTAAACCAAAACGTACATGGAAAACTAAGTCGATGACCACTTATGGCGCCACTTGTGAGCCATAAGTGGAACCTATGCCATATAGTACCCATCGTAGGTGACATTTTCTTCAATTCTACAACATCTCTTCTTGCATTGGTACCTATGGGGCATAGGTGGTACCTACGTCTTATAATTTTCCTTATAATAGGTACCAGGAAATCCTCAACCTTGTAACTTCTCTGAACTTTAATTTTCTTGCACTTGTACTGGCACCTATGGAGCCATAGGTAGTACCTATGGGCCATAGGTGACCTCACGTAAGTAATAGAATCATTATATCAACTTCTGATTCTAGAAGGTTTCATCTCTGACACCTATGACAACTACCTATGCCTTATAAATGCTACCTATGCCACGTAGGAAGCCTCGTATATGGGCTTTTATGCAAGTTTTGCCTCCTATTTTTCATGCTAAGCTCCACAACATAGTTTCTTGCAAAATAGACACAGTAACACATCATATCTACCAAAACAAACCTAAGTACTTGCATATTTTCCAGTTTTAAGTATCAAAAGTGCCATGAAACTATGACACATCAAATACCAATATTCATAACTCCTCTCCGGCACATCTATTAGTAGAATAATGATATCACATTTTATGTAAGAAAAATTCATTGTTTCCAATATTTCCATGGTGGTACCAATATTTTATTAATGAATATGATATGAGGATGTAATGCTCAGAACCAACCAAAAATGAGAATATCCAATAACCAACCAATTTCCCAACTGTATGGGCCAAAAATCCACTCAAATAAACCAACCGTCAATGATCCAATATAATCCAGAAACCATCAAGTGAAACTTGAAATAAAATATCATTGGTACCACATAATTCCCAAAATACAGGCTCTTTCCCACCAAAAATAGTGTAACCAAACATACATATATCAATATCAAGCCAACAACATCACATAAGACCCCACATGGTCACACATAAATAATGTCTCAAAATTGCCAAATATTATCCACATAGGCCTCCACATAGGCACATAAACATATTTTACATGATACAACCCCATACCCATAGCATGATTTTACATTATTATTAGCTACCTAACCTAGCCTGAAAAAAGTTAAGCCATAAACTATCTCGAATGTCAAAACCAAAAAAATCAAGACATTATCATCGAGCTTTCACGTCATGCATGGACCCAAAAATCAGGTAAAATACATAAATTTAGAATCTATACGTCAAAAGAAAGCCAACAACACTCATATTTTTCACTTCTAAATCGAGGTCAAAATGGACCCCCAAAATAGGTTTCCAAAACAAGGATAAAACTGGAATTTTTTCTAAAAATATTTTTTCCAAGATTAAAAGAACTCATAAGAGAAAATTCAAGTGAAAATCGGTTAAAATTAGGGCTTAAATAGAAGAAAATGCTAATTTAGATCTTCTAAGATAAAATCCCCAAATTTCAACTTTAAATCTGAGTTTAAACAGATTTGGAAGATAAAAATTGAAGGAAAATAAATTAAATAGGGATTTGGAGCTTACAATAGCTCAGAAATGGAACAAAATGCCCAAAATCTCGAACCCTAAGCTCAACATCTTAAAAATAGTGTAAAAAACTCAAAATAGGGATGTAATTTACCAGGCATGGCCTAAGCGACTATCGAGTCACTTAAGCAGCCATTGCTTAAGCGACCAGGTATTGCTTAAGCGAATCCCACATTATCGCAGAGGAGACATTAGCTGTTGCTTGAGAGACAGGTACCTGGCACGCCAGTGTCGCTTAAGCAACCAAGCCATCGCTTAAGCGGGCCTGGTGTCGCTTAGGCGATATTTTAATTGTTAAGACAAGTCACTTAAACGAGTACACAAAGTGAGTAGTACACCAACTAGAGACTTGGAGAATTCGAAGGCTCTGCGAACCCCTCCAGATTTACCTGGAATCTCAAGAATGCAAATATAGTATTGTACTAGACTAAATTCGACTCTTCGAACTCACTAGCGATGTCATATTATTGAAAAAACATCATTTTTACAAAATTGACCCCCGAGACCTATTTTTACAACTTTCTGAATGGAGGATCGAAATGAGATACAAAAGTCGTAAAACCACACTAGCCATGTTATCAAATCTAAAATTGATGTCTTGAATCTACTGCCGCAGTCTGTTTTGTCATTCGACACACAGATCAAAAGATATTGACCAAAGTCAATTTGTAAGCCTTTAAGACCATTAAAAATCACAATCTCGCATAAAACATACTAAAATGCATTGCGAATCATTCCAATCATCCCCACGCCCCAAAAACACCATGATGAAACCAAGGGAAAGGGTAAAATGATCAAATCATATGGAAATAAATATTTTACACAAATCACCAAAAGTCAGGTCATTATGCATCTCTAAAAAAAATCAAATCAAATCTTTAATCCAATCAGTTACTTAGAAAGGAACAAACTTTTGTTCTGGGTCCATAAAATTTTAAAATTTTCCTTGAAAATCCAATCAATAATTAGAGAAAAGAAAGAGTTTCTTTTGGTTTTGGGTTCGAAAATCTTGAAATTTTTATTGTTGAGTCAATAAATTCTTGATATTCTTTGTTGTTGGGTCAGAAAAATCTTGAATTTTTATTGTTGGATTTCAAAAGTCTTAAATTTTTTGTTGCTAATTTTGAATTTATTTTAATTTTTATCAAAAAAATTGAATTGTTGATTCAAAAAGATAATCCCATTTGATCATTTTACTCTATATGTTGTTCTTGCTTTCGTCATTTTCTTCTTTAATTGAAAAGAAAGATTAAAAGTAGTAGAAGAAAAATCGGATCTAGGAGATAAATTCTGCCTTTTTCAAACAAATAGTAGTAGAAGGAGATGGATTCAACTTTATGTTTCGTGCTAAGATTTGAGTGGCTTAAGAAAAAGAAAGAAAATATGATTTTATTTTTGCATCAATTTCATAGATTGAGCAGATTTTGGATTGATTAAAGAAGAAGGAGAGGGAGAAAATTAGGGTTCTTTAGGAATTAATTGGGGTTAGGTGTGATTCAAAATGTGTAACACCATTATATATTTTTTAAAATAATTTTTGTATTTAAAAATATTTAATAAGTCAAATTAACTCATTAACGCGCCTAGTTAGTGATTGCTAACACGCGACCAGAGATGTGCTGCAAATGGCGGATTTCAATTCACTTTAAAGTTGTTGTGGGGAGGTAAATATATGAAAGTTTAGTTAAAGATCTAAAGTAAATTGAGCTGACAAGTTTAGAGGTATTTTGATGTCTTTTCTCTGGATTCACTTTGTTCCTTTATGTTGAGTGTGTGATGATATCATACAGTTGATTGTTGATAAGAAGATAAAACGCATCATTCTTTTTGCCTTCACTTCTTTGTCTTTGAGGTGCTCATAAGGTCTCAAAGACACCATTAAAAATTAAAAAGCTTTAATTTCCTAATTAGAAGGTAAAGAAACTAATTTCCTTATCATAGAGAAAAAATGGAGAAAAGAAATTGGAGAAGGAAGAACAAAGAATCAATTTCCTTACATTCAATTCTATGTATTCGGCTTATTATTTTTTTACTAGTTTAGAGTATGTGTGTTGCACGTGTGCATCATGTTAGTCGATAGAGAACTTAATATTTTTATTTCACTTATGACAAGTTTTTTTCCTTAAATAAATATAACAAATAGAAATACTATACTTGTTATGGTTTTGTTATTCTAGTGTAGGAGGACGTCTTACTATAAAAATAACTTGTCTAGTGTACACTCATTGTATCCTTGATAAACTAAAATTATGTATAGCATAAGATGACAATGTAAAATTATGGTGGAGAAACACCATAAGACCAAACCAATTTCAGTTGGTAGGTCACATTTATGATTTAGTAGAACTATTAGACTGAGGGTGAAAATATTGGAAAGACCTCTTTGCAAAAGGGCCTCTATCATATCACTATGAACTTATATTATCATCATTATGCCTTAATCACATTATGTTATATTCATTTAAACAACTCTTTTCTATCCAAGGAATATGTTTAGTTCAATAACTACCTTGCTAAAGGCATATCTAAATCAAATATGAATATCATAATAGTTGTTCGCCTCTTCAGATCGGAATCTATCAACTGATTACAAGATTATAATATGCTAAAAGTTTCACAATCTGTGCATTCTATACCTCATATTTTAGACACTATTACGTTGGTTGTAGAAATAATATAGAACCCAAAGCATACAGAATAATACCAGGAAGCAAAGTAAAAATAGAAGATCTTAACTTCATAAACCCACATAGTTGTCTAATTCCATCAAGCAACAATAACCAATCCATAGACCTTGAACTTTAAAGTTTTCGAATGAAACTTCAAGTTACTAGTTACCAAGATGACAGCAAATTAAGATCTATACCAAAATAGAATTAAAGTACATATAGAAAAGAGACTAAGATAATAATATTAGCATGAACACATATATTCAGATGTGCAAAATAAATTTTGAATATATACTTACAAGCATAAAAGTATGATTTGTTATTCATGATCAATAAGATAAACACAAGAGAAATTGAAATCTGAAATCTAAAATCACAAAGTTATGTCAAAGACTCAATAACGAAATTTGAACCTCCAAACATTAAAGAATGATTAGTTATTCATTGTCGACATAGCCACAAAATCTTAATCTTACTCTAAGGTATATAAAATTTTAGTAAATCTTTTCCGTACAATATCATCTAAGCAACAATGAATATAAGAACCTAAATTTTCTCAGATAATAAAAAAACATCTATTTCGATTATGAAAAAGCATACAATAGATCAGGCAAAAGTAACATAAAAGCTTCTCAATATTCTATAGGAACATAGTCAATTAAACACTTGATATTCCACTTATAATTTTAAAACTTACCCAAGTTGCAGTAACCATAAGCTCATGTATTTTGATTTATGTTAAGTTATCTTCATGTTATTCTTTCTTCATCGATGAAACTTTTCTCATTTTTTGACTAATCTAAATAGCAGCAAAGAAAAGTCAAGGACAGTTGAATGAAAAAAAAAACTACCTATTAGATTGTACACATAAAAATATATACATAATTTCTTTTCATATACTTATTTTATCAGCTCCTTCCCATATATTTTATGAGTCTTAATTTATTTTCATATATATATATATATATATAAGAAATCCTTAATTTAATTTAATAATAAATTAAGAAAAACAATGAAGAGACGATTTTGTCTAAAGAAAAGTCTTTTAATGAAGGGCAAAAAGTTTAAATCACTTTTCTAAGAGTCTTCACACTTTTAATATACTAGATATTAGAGATTGCAGATAGAGATAGAGATAGAGATTAGAGACTAGAGATAAAGATACTTGTTCCATACCATTGTATATGTCGTAACTTTTTTTTTGTCTGTCCAAAAAGAATGTTTGTTGGACAATAAAATTTTGAGACTGAAAAATAATAATCGAAACAAGAAAAATATTACAACAATCATTTTATTGACCTCAATATGTGAGTGTTACAATCTGTATGAATCCTCTGATTCGCCTTTTCAAATATAAATTCAAGAGTTTCAGGCTTGATCTTAAATCAGACTTGATTTGTGAATTTGATGAATTTGATCTTGACTTGTACTTGAATTCAAGGGCATATGAGCTTGCTCTTGAATCTTGTGGTCTTGATTTTGAATCTTGATGAACTTGAATGCTTGATTTATAGCTTGTAGAATAATCTGATGTGTTTGATCCATGAGCTCTCTGTTGCTTCTTGTTAGAGTTGTTGGTCCCTTTTCTGAATAATGACACCCTTATTTATAGTTATGGGAAGAAAAGAACCATGGTGAATGTGAATTTCTTATGACCAATTAGATTTAAATGACATAATACCTTTTATATATTTTTTATTTCACTATGTATGTTACATTATTTTGACATGTGACATGGTCCTTTTGGTTCATTCACTTGACTTGGCATGCAATGTCATTCGATACGTGACGATTATTTTGGGCTCTAGAATATTATAATATCCTGGGCTTAGCAAAGTGGGTTTATTATTTGTAGTCCAAATTAATGGACTAGCTTAATAGAAATTGAACTTTAATCAAATCAATATTTATTTAAATTTTAATAATGAATCCAATTATATTAATCAGCAATATTATTTGAGACCAATATATTTTGAATTTAATATAATCTAAATTTTGTATGAATTAAAATTTAATAAAATTTTATTACCCATAGAATGATCCCTACTTCAAGATTTATCGAGATATTTAATCTATCGGAGGTTAGACTTGAAAACTTGATGTAATTCATCATTTCTACCCCATACTATACAAGAAAAGTCGAAGCCACATCTAAACTATATAAGTGACCTATTACACACCTTAATTATATAAAAGTGATATTATTACCTCCCTGCGACCTGCATTCTAAAGCGTGTATAATACACTTATTTTAGGCACGTCCAGCCTATTAAATAACAAAAGTTGAAAAGTCAAATCCACACCTAAACTATATAAGTGACCTATTACACACCTTAACTATAAAAAAGTGATATTTTTACTCCCTAGATCTGATGTGGAAAATACATAATTATTTAAATAAAATATAGCGCATTTAAATTAAAAATTAATGCAAAAAAAATTTTAAAAATTAAAATACTCCTCCCCTAACCCCAGCATCTATCCCTCCACCCCCACCCCCAAACATCATCTTGTTCATCACCCCCCACCCCCAAACCATCATCTTCTTCATCACCTCCTACCCTAAAACTCCAACCCCAACGCCAAACCATCTTCTTCTTCATCACTCCCCACCCCAACCAACACAGTTTCTTCATCACCCCACCTCCAAATTCTAACCCCATCCCCAAATAACATAATTCATCCTCCACCTTCATCGAATCAATTTCAATTTCACAATGAATAAAATCAAATTATATTTGATGTTTAAACGGGCAAAATCAAATTTTATAAAAAAAAATATAAAATTTTGTAGCAAGGATGTTTTCCAATGAATTCTCGTTTGGAAAAGTCGGATTCATCGTCAAATTTCTCCTCTGTCTGTTAATTATTAATCCATCCAAAAATGAAGCTTGCTACCATATTAGTTTTTTTTTTTTAAATTATAGCTGAAAAATAAATAAATAAAGTACGGAAATGTGTTGATCATTGCCATTTAAAACACAGAGGCCAACAGTTGAGTGGTCATTTTTTGGAACAATAATGGCCATTATAGCTGAGAATTTCTTTTTTTTTTTAAGAAAAGACTATGGATTACGAATGAAGAAAAATGTTAGAAGAAATTAATTGTTATGATAATTTTATTGGTGGGATAAAGTTTATGGTGGTGATTATGGTGTAATGAAGGTAATTGAGGTTTTGGACATTGACAACAATGGAGGTTTTAGACATTGAATAAGAAGGGAAAAAAATAAATTAAAAAGAAAAAATTATTAAAATAATAAATTTATTATTTTTTTTGAATTATGATGACGTGGTGTTAACGTGGCAATGCGTGTAAAATACCACACCACATGTAAGTGGTGTAATACCTGACAGGGTGTAAAAAATATCATTTTTTTATAATTAAGGTGTGTAATAGGTCACTTATATAGTTTAGATGTGATTTCGACTTTTTGACTATAATTTGGAGTGAAAACGATGTTTTTTCCATATATATATATATATATATATCAAATCATGAGTATCATTTACACCACATGAAAATATGCCATACATAGTTTCTTATTTTGTGGATTCTTGGATTTTGTGCAACATAAAAGAAAAATTGACTTTTGCTTGCTTTTAATGTCAAAGTCATTTCCTTTTCTTTTCCTTGTTTTACGTGACTAGCTCCTTTTTTTCTTGTTGGCCATGTTTTGTACCTTTAAGCTTTAAGGTACTGTGCCGCCTCTTAATTTACTTCTTTCCGCTTAGGATTAGGAAAGCCTATCAGTTTTATGTCATCCTGACATCTTTTCCCAATTTTTAGTCAACTAGATCTCCCAATCACCGTCGATTACATCTCTATAAATATCAATTATTCAATTCTCATTATATAAAATATTTTTTAATCAATATTACTTCTATTAATTAACTGTTGGCTCATTCTCTAAGTATTAGAGGTACGTGCTCTTAATTCCTCCTCAATTGTCACCGTTCTTATGTAATTTTTTTTATTCTGTACATGAGATAGTATATGTGTAAACATATATAATGCCTATTTATACATTCAGAGAAAGATAAATTTGTACTTTCTTTTTTTGGTCTCTTTTTTATGGTATTAAAACAAGTAGCAATATGCAATATTCGGCTTAAGATACGAGAGTTTAACTTTGCCTTCATATAACTTAAGATTGATCAATTTGACTTCAAGATGACGACTAATGTGTCATGGTTGTATGGCACTTACGATGTTTAAACTTGGAAAATATGCATGTACTTAAAATTGTTTTGTTGGATTTGATGTATTTGCAGGAAACTAGGTGTTGGAAGTTAACCGAAATGAAAAACTAAAAAATGACTACTTACCTTGGCACTTATGCCCCTTAGGTACCACCTACTGGGTGTAGGTGGGACAGTAGGTTTTAGAAATAAAAATCCAAAGATCCAATGTTTGAGGACTACCTACGGCCCCCCACTTAAAGGTCATAAGTACCACCTACATCCTATGGGTGGGTCCGTACGTGGTCTTCAATACACTTTTCCTTAATCATTCTGAATTTACTTTTTAGGATTTTCATGTTACCTTCATACACTCCTATGATGTTTTTAGTCATTATTATGTACGTTTAGTCAAGTTTTCCTATTTTGTTTAGGATTTAATATATAGGGTTTCCATGTAATTTATAAATACCCTTTAGACGTTTAGTTAGTTTATGCTGGAGAATGCCTAGATACGCCCTTGGGGGATACTTTATACTCTTACAAACATCTTGTAATTTTAAGATTGACTTGTGATCTTGGGATATTATTATTGTTGGTTTGTTTTTTATTTGTTCTTGAATTTGAGACTTTAGGTGACACACCGAGATCGGGAGGAGATGAGTGAAATTCACCAAAGGGTGTCGAGAAGTGCATGATAAATCTACGATGTTAGAAGCCAAGGGGAACACAAGCTTAGTGTTCATCTTAGATTTTTTACAACCAAAAGCATCCTATTTTTATTACTTCCTGCTAGTTACTACAAATCCCTCTTTTGACTTCTCTGCACCACCTGGTGATTTCAACAAGTTCGAGAAGGATTTCTGACATACTCTCTATGGGATCAACCTCAACCTTGTCGGGTTACTATATTTTGACAGTGAACGTTTTATCCTTCTAAGGAGATGTAGTTTGGGAGACATCAGAAATATGCAACAACCAGCTTAGGGTGTGAGAGTTTAATTTCGCCTCCGTATACCTTAGGACCGACGAATTTGACTTCAAGATAGTAACTATGCTACAATTAGCTTAGGGTAAGAGAGTTTAACTTTCTATATATACACTCTAAGAACGACCAATTTCGGCTTCAAGGTGGTGACTATGCAATAATCGCCTTAGGGTGCGAGAGTTTAACTTCGCCCCTCTACACCTTAAGATCGACCAATTTAGCTTCAAGATGGTGACTATGAAGCAATCGACTTAGGGTACGAGAGTTTAATATCGTCTCTGTACACCTTAAGACTGGCCAATTCGGCTTTAATTTTGGTGACTATGAAACACTCGACTTAGGGTATGAGAGTTTAACTTAGCCTCCATACATCTTAAGATCGACCAATTTGGCTACAAGTTTGGTTAATATACAAATATACAATAATCAACTTAGGGTTCGAGAGTTTAACTTTGCTTTTATACACCTTAAGATCGACCAATTTGGCATCAAGTTTGGTGACATTGGTTCTAGCATACGTGGAAATTTAGTCTTGAATAACTCCATAACATAGAGAAATTTTCTGTCAGCAATCATTTATGCATGTATTTGATCACACTTTGACTTTATATTTAACTAAACTACATTCGTTCATTGCAGATTGCAGCGATTATTAACTTTAAGGACTATACATCTCCATCCTCCAAGAACAAATGTCTCTTCATCGACGCTGACGATGGTATAATTTTATTTAAGCTAATGACTCATACTCCAATAGTCGGTAGGTATGCAGATCCATAGCCACCTTTTAGATATTCCCTCCATATGTTGAACTGGACTTCAGAACATGACATTGGTTCTAACTAATCACTTAAGGTATAGTCTCTTCAAACTAAGAACCAACGTTAAATAAATATTGCAAGCACCCTTCCCTACTTAGGGCATCGAATACTCCAAGGAGATATACGTTGGGAAAATGCCATGGAAACTGATGATGAATTTCATCATATTCAAGGATAATGGGAATGGTCTAAAGACATATTGTCTAGAATTCAACAAACTCTGAAGGAAACAAAAGTATATAATGTCGTTTATGCTTCTCTTTTTACCTCTAACCAAAGTTCAAACATATTACAAGCCTTTCTTGAAGCATGATATTCAAAGACAAAAACGTTGTTGAAATTGGTTGGAGATCTATCCCTATCCCTTTGGGATCTATATAAAATAGGGGGCCTACCCATTGGAGGTTTTTCCTATGAAGAAGTAGTTCCTTAATTCAAAGAGCTCATCGGTGTTGATAAAAAGAATGAGAGATTCATCCCCCGTACTTGCAAATTCTTATTTGTAGCCTTCCAAGATCTTCAAGAAGGTGAGTGTCATAATTTAAGAGTTACTCTAATCAAGTGAATAAAGTTTTAGAGTAAAAGACTTTAGAGATATGAGGCAGATCCATTGAGGAAGGAGAAAAAAAATATTTATTTGGCGTGAATACATAGCCCAACTAGGACTATTCCTAAAGTACCAAAGTGGTCAAACACAGATGATGCGACATTCTCTAAACTTAAAGTAGGGAATGAACATTAGACTGACACATATTTGGCAACATTCTTATCATGTTGGTTATGCACCTTTGTGTTTCCTTCTAAGGATGAGGATTTTATTTGTTTAGGGACTTTTAGAATTTTAGTTGTGATGGATAATAAGCAAAATTTTAGTCTTGTTGTTCCTGTATCAGGCATTTATAATGGTTTGAACAAGATTACCAAATGTTCATAGCTTAAGCATATCAAAGTATCCTTTCCAATCCATTATGTGTATGGTTGGCTTACTTATTATTTCAAGACACATTTTCCTCTTCCTAATGGTCCATCCACTCCATTAATGGTAGTATACTCTAGAGAAGGTGCAGCAAGATATTTTGATAAAAAGCATGTCAGTAAGCGTATTTATTGGGGAGATAACATTTCTTGGACTTTTATCATGCCGAGCAAGTCCAATATTTGCTATTTTGTGAACAATGATAAAAATACAAATTTAGAGATAAGATACTTCATGAGCCTCCATTTTAACTTTCTTCATTGAGGTATGGAAACTCAATCATCCTCGAGACATACATCCCTCATTAATTAAGCCGTCAGTTTGGATTCTATCAAAACCTTCCTGGCAGTTTAGAAAGTGATTTTCATAGTTCATCACTTGATGAAGGCCTTATATTTTATTGTATTTATGTGTCACATAGATCCATGGCAAAAGAAACTTTTCCTATGGCCACACGTAATGTGTGAAAATATTCCTTCACATCATATAAATCTTGGTGAGACAAAGTTCATGAGAACTTTCTTAAAGCTAACTTGCAACATTTGGTGAATATCATAGGTCCTACAACCTCCACTCCTCAAGAAAATGGCTAGGAGGTCACAATTAAGGTTAAACCTGATGTTTTAAAATCTAAAATAGTCTTCCTATAAAAGTTAAGGGACCTCTATATGTAGAAACTCAAAAAGAGGAGCTGCCTACCCCGACTCAACAGGCTTCCAACAAACGACCATCTCATGATGAGAGCAATAGTGGAAAAAGGTGAAACCATATTTCGACGTGCCAGGTGATACTAATTCCCATGTGGAGATTCTTACTTGTGATAATAATTCACCGAGGACTCTACCAACCATTGAAAAGGTAATGACTTAACTCTTTACTAGTTCATAGCATATGAATTACCTTTATATACCCCTCATATGATGTTTTTCTTTGTGTGTCTAGCCAAACAATGTTCAAATTTCGGAAGATCCTCATCAAAGTAAGTCACAAGATAGTAGTGAGTCTGTAGCGGGTCCAAACTCAACAGAGTTACTTTTACCTCCCAAAGAGGTCACTTATAATCATTGCGGTAAAGTAAAAACAAATGTAGAATAAAAGTTCCCCCAATGACCAGTGGTAACCATGTCTATTTTTATGGTAAAAAGGTTGTCTCGGAGATTAAAAAAGAATTTATCATGAAATGTTGGGCTAGTATATATACTAAACTAATAGCCCTCACTGTGGATCGTGTTTCTTCTATTCAAGATGATGTCGAAGTAATACTCAATGACATGAGTAGAATGGGTGTAGGTATTTCTCCTTTGAAAAATCTATTGGGGTATTTCTTTGAGCTTGTAACTTTTTATGACCAAGCAAGATCCACATTGCTGATAAAGCTGCAGTTATTAAAGAGTCAGAGTTAGAGTCATGTTTAAAAGGCAAAGAGCATCCTGAGCTTGTACTCAGGGAGAGGGATGAGAAATCTGAAGAAGTATCCGCTGCTTACAAATTTCTTAAGAAGGCAAGAAAGAAGGTGAAGAAGTTAAAAGTTCATCGAGATGCTTCCAAGAAAGAAGTTGAAGAGGTGGAATCCAAAGTTTTAGTTGCTGAGGTAGAGTTTCACAAGTGTTCTGACGTCTCCCTGGCAATAGCAAATGCCTCAAATATCATAGAGAAAAATAAGCAAGTCTTAGAGGCTAGTCTGCAAGATTTAGTTAATTAAAAGTTGTACTTAAATTAGCCTTAGGAGCTATTTCCTTTTCTTTAAACTTTCTTATCGCTTTATTTTAGCATTTTATTGGGTAGTTGAATTTATTAGTTGTAATATAAACTTTGTTTTCTTTATACTACACATTTCTTTCAATATTACTTTTGGATTTCAACTTCAAGAATTACTCGCTTATCTGATATGTTGATGTTATGGTATTAAATCTTGTTTTTGTTTTTCTAGCCTGTAGATAATCGACCTCATCTCTTTTCCTCATTGAGCTGGACATACAACTTCAGTTTGGAAGCCTTAAGAATTAAAGATTTTAACTGGCAAACTTAATATTGTATGCCTTGGACATTCTAAATCCCATTTAAGGAGTTCCCTTTTTGTTTAATGGGTTCACCCATTAAGCCTCAAATATTTGGCTTAAGTCCAAAATTTAATTGAAATATTTATAGACTTAACTTTTATATGGCAGATCAAGCTAGAACGTGTATGTTTTTGACACTCATACAACTGAAATTAGAATAAAATTTCAAGCACCTACATGCATCAATGAAGAGGAACAAGTCACAACGTAGTTCTGGGTGTATGTCTTTTTTTAATATTTTTTTGTGTCCTAACTTTTACCTAGGTTTTCTTTTTTGAGGTTTTCAACCTAGCTGACTTTTTTTAGAGCGGTACACAGTTTATATTCTTGTGGGCTAGGAGTGAACATATAGTTTATACTCGTGTCTTAAAGAGTGTCATCTTTATTCAAGGATTGTACTTCTTCAAGTACTTGGTGTTGATAGGACCAATTTTCATTCTATCTGTGCTGACAAGCTTATAAGTGGTATTCAAATATACTTCTTGTACGACATATGGTCTATCTCACCATGGGGTGAATTTGCCCCAGCTTAAGAAAAGTAATAATGGGCCTTCTCACTGTAAGGACTTGATCTCCAACTTGAAATCACATCAAGTGAACTCTTTTTTTGAAAGAACGATATAGACAGGTTTGATAACTTTAAGATTTTAGTGAGCCTCCAACCTTTTCTCAGCAAGAGCTTCCAACTCTACAAGATGCAAATTAGCATTTTCTGCTTTGGGGACTCCTTCTTGAATAGCCAGTCTTAAAGAAGGTATTTGATGTTCAAGCGGCAAAACTGCTTCAACTCTAAAAGCAAGTGTGTATGGAATTGCTTATGTCAGTGTACGGTAAGTCGTTCTATATGCCCATAAATCTTATTCCATTCATTCATCTGTTCTCGTTTGGATTTAGAGATGACTTTTTTCAACATATTGTATAAATTTTTATTGAATACCTTAGCTATACCATTGGCGGTAACATGGTACATAGAAGATTTACACTGATTGAAACCCAAGAGATCAAACATCTTGTTCATCAGCTTGTTATTAAATGGCTTGCCATTGTCTGTTATTATGTACTAAGGTATTCCAAAGTGGTAGATGATGTTCACTTAGATGAATTTTCAATATTCTCCTTCTTCACTTCTTTGAGAGAAATAGGTTCTGCCCATTTTAAGAAGTAATCTGTCGCAGCCAAGAGGTACAAGTGTCTACTAAAAGATTTTAGCAGTGGTCCAATATCATCCAATCCCCCAGTGTTGAATGGCCAATATACTATAGTTGAGTGTAATACTTTAGGAGATTGATGTATGAACTTCGCATGAAACTGGCAAGATTTGCATCTTTTAGCATAGTCCAAGCAATCTCTCACCATTGTTGGTCAATAATACCTCATCCTTTTAATGTGAAAATAAAGCTTTGGTCTAGACTAATGAGATCCATAAAGTCCCGACTACCCTTCTTGCAAAGCTTGAATTGCTTATTTGTCTTCTAAACATTACAGGAATACTCCCTTAAATAATCTTCTATATAACGTGTCTTTATAGTAAAGGAAGCGGAGTGCATGATAACGGATGCTAGTCCTTCTCTTTGGATCCTCTAAAAGTATCCCATAACACAAGTAGTCAATGAAAGCTTGTCTCCAATCTTTCTTTACAGCTTCAGACACTTCAACTAGATGCTTAACCTTATTTTCTAAATCTTCATCCTTATTCGGCAGCGGTACTACCTATTCTTAGTAGATAGTAACTTATGTTTCATTCGACAGAGTGAGGGTTGAGGGAAAAACAGCTCCGGCATCAGCTTGCTTATTTTTTTCTTAGGATGTGCTGGAGGGTTACTTCTCCAAGCCATCCCATCAACTTCTGAGCATAATCGTGATATGGTCGTAGCTCAGACTTTCTAACTTTATAACTTCCTAAAAGGTGCTTGATCACTAATTGAGAGTCACCATAGACTTGTATTTGTAAATGTTTTATGTCGAATGCCATCTCAAGTCCAAGTATTAGGGTTTGATATTGAGAAACATTATTGGAGCAAAGGTTTGTCAGGATAAAAGATTATGGTATGACCTCTCCTTATGGAGTGACAAATACCACACCAACACCAGCTCCACCTTGATGTGTGGCACCATCAAAGTACATTTTCCATAGGTGTCTAGCTTCAATAACCATTGCATCTTCATTAGGAAGTTCATTGGTAAGCTCTCAATCATTAGGCATCGGATGTTCTACCAAGAAGTCCGCTAATGTGTTTCCCTTTATAGCCTTTTAAGGAATGTACACAATCTCAAACAATTGCAACAGAAGGTACCAACTTGCACATTGATCACTAAGGATTGGTTTTGACATCACAAACTTGATAGGATTTTCCCTAGACACAAGATGAACAACATGAACTTGAAAGTAGTGTTTTATCTTTTGGATTGAGAAGGCTAACACCAAACACAATTTTTTGATGGGAGAATAATTCAAATCATTGTATAATTATTCTGCTTAGATAGTAAAGAGAGTTTTCTTTACCTTCACTATTTTCTTGTGCTAGTAGTTCTCCAACTGGTCTTTCTTATGCTGTGATGTAAAGTATTAATGATTTTTAGGTATAGGGGTTGTAAGAAATGATGGATTCATCAAGTATGATTTGATATTTCAAAGGCCTTACTACAAGCTTGGTCCCATTCAAAAGAAGCATTCTTTTTATGAGATGGCTAAATGACTGACATTTTCTGTCCAGATTTGAGATGAACCTCCTTAAAGATCCTAGCATTTCTTAGAGGCTCTTTAACTCATGAATGTATTGAGGTTTTAGCATCTTCAAAATTGCATCGACCTTGGCCTAATCAATTTCAATTCCTTAGTGTCGACAATAAAGCCAAGTAACTTTCCAGAAGTAACTCTGAAGTCACATTTCAATGGGTTCATGTAAGTTGATATCTTCGGAGCAACTCGAATACCATCCTTAGGTCTTTCAAATAGTTGTTTATTTTTCTTGGCTTCACCACTAAATAATCCATATAATACTCAATATTTGCATGGAGTAAGTCATCAAAGATATTTTTCATAGCCCTTTTATAAGTGGCACTGGCGTTCTTTAAATCGAAAGGCATTACTTTGTAACAATAAATACCTTTGGTCATGCGAAAAGCAATGAGCTCTTCATTATTTGGTGCCATGCAGATTTGGTAATAGCCGGATAAACCATGCATGAAGGACATCACCTCATAACCAATGGTGGAATCAATATTAACTCTAGAATGGGGATCAAAAAATTATCCTTAGGGTAGGCATTGTTGAGATATCTAAAGTCGACATAAACTCAAATTTGATCATTCTTCTTTCATACGGGAATAATACTTGATATCCATGTGGGGTATTTGAATTCATAAATAAAGCCAGCTTCAATGAGTTTCTTAACCTTATTTTTAATCAATGGAACCAATTCTGGCCTAAAGCGCCACTGAGCTTACCTAATAAGATGAACACCATTCTGGACCATCAATCGATGGACTGATAATTTTGGATCTAAGTTAGGTATCTCCAAATAACTCTAATCGAAGACATCCCTATATTATTTTAGTATTTCCATGTATGCAATTTATTCATCTATTTCTAGGAAAGTACTTAGGTAAGTTGGTCTTAGATCATCATCAGTGCCCTAATTGACTTTCTTCAAGGAATTTATTATGACCTTCACTCCTTCTTCAAGTTGTGATGGAGCATCTCCAACATCTTCCTCCTCTTGAGGATCATCATAGTTGATAAATATATGGTAACTCCAGAAAATATCTTCCAACTCTTTATCAACCTTCATTTGAGGTGAGACATCATTATAATGTTGGATTGTAATATGATTTGAAGAGCCCACACTTTCTTCATCTTCCTCAAATTTCTTGGTATAAACTACAGTATGAGTCTTTGATTTAAACACCTCCTTGCATGAATCCACAAGTTCTGTACATCGCCTTATTTTAGAAGGAATCAAACTTTGAAAATCCTTTAGGATCTTAGGTAAAGAGTGTATTGTTGTGTTTGGATAACTTCTCAGAGCTTGCTGTTTTTATTCTTATTTAGTGGACCCAACCTCTCCAACACAGAAGTTCTTGTGGTTGAACCTCCCAGTCGATCAAAGACATAAGGCCTTTTGTTGTAAGGAGTAGACTCTTTTTCTATAGTGATGTAGTTATTACTTGCTTTTCTTATGGAGATACGAGTCAGAGACGGTGGCGTGTAACCAAGGACTTAACGTTCCTGCCTGGGGGTACTTTCTGATGAAAGTTTACCTAACCTCAATGTCTCATAAGTATTGTACCCAGACTTTACAAATAACTTGTAGGTATTTGGATTAAAGCCTTTTTTATACATTTCATAGGAAGTGTCATATCTTGTGGCAGATTTCGAGCCACAAATTCTCTAAAAGAAACTTGAGGATAGATTTATTATGTCAATTTGCTCGATAGGTAGAGTTATCCCTCCTAGTACATTATCTTAGGCATCAGATGAATCATTTTTCTCTTTCTTTACTTTTGGTACATAGAAGAGAACATGAGTTATTTTCTTTTTCTTAGATGCGACACTTTCTTTTTAAAAGTGGAAAGAGGCTTTTTAGTGGTGAATTTTTTGTTAGCCACCATGACAGTCTTATTTGTAAGATCAACACACTTGGTCTTTGCAACATTATAAACTTTTACTCATTCACAGCATAATTCTTCAAGTAGAATTTCGCATCAACAAAGTGTGACTCAGCTTTAGTGAATGACTTATTATCTCAAACTATCTTTATTTTTACTCCACCTTTGAGATACTTCAAGCACTGATAATAAGAGGATAAGACAATTTTGTTCTCATGTATCCAAGGCCTACTAAGAAATATATTGTATGAAGTCTTGGCATCTATCACATGCATTAATGCATTTGATGAAAAATTGCCCATATGAATCCCAAACTTAATAGATCTCATGGCCCTTTAACCCCCATGGTTGAAGCCCTAGATCATCAAATGGCTTTGGATGATTTCATCAGTAGTGATGCCAAGTTCCTTCATTATGCGATAAATAGGATGTTGACTCCAAATCCCTCGTCTATCAAGATTTTATTTATCTTCTTTCACAAAACATAACCTACTATGTACAAGGGACGATTGTGAAAGGTTTCATCAGGTAGGAGATCATCATTTATAAATATGATTTTGGTATCACATATATGTGTTTCTTGGATAAGAGGTTCAGTAGGCTTTTTAGAAGTTAAAGAAACTTCCATGGTAGGTTTTCACCCTTTGCCCCTTCTTTGTCATCATTAAAACACGATTTGTCAAGGTTGACTTGGGCTATTTTTTCATGGAACCAGCTTGGTAAGAATTCTTCCAAAGTCTCAGGACGTTGTGTCTTTTTATGGTGATGCTCCACTACCCTTTTCCTCTTTGAAAGCTTGACCGACCTCTATTTTCTTGGTTTCTTCACTATCATTATTCTAGTTGGTTGTTCAGATGACTCTTTTTGTAGACTCATCTTTTTATGACTAGGCCTAGTTACTAAAGTCCAACCTTTATCATTACCTTTGTCAACTAAAGACTTGTCATGCTCTAATGGTTCCTCTTTATGCTCTTCCAAGCATATTTGGACCAGATCGAGTTAGCCAAAAGTGATAGAGATTTGATGAAAACTGGCCTTCTCCACATCTAGGAATATCTCCTTTTTATTAGTCAATTGCATGACTTTTTCCTTATGGGAAAAACACTTTTTTAAAGGATGACCCACAAGCTTATAATACTTGCAACAATTTGGGTCATTGGTCCTTCCAGTTTCATCGGGTCATTTTATCTCTAGAAGCTTAATGAGCTTATGCTAGAGAAGTTGATTGAAAATTTTAGCAACATCAAAATCAAGGAAGGGGTTTTTCTTTTCATGCATTTCCTTCAAATTAAATTCTGATTTGGATGTGCTCTAGAAGTCGTCTTCATGCTTTGCTTCATGCTCACCTTTGTGGTGAACTTTGCAAGGGACATGTCAGAGATTCTTTATTATCATCTTTGGGGATAAACGTGCTCCATCTTTTAGATTCCTATTTATTCTTTCCTTTTTAAGGGTCATGGATAGGCATTACTCCATTTCCGGCAGAAGACATGCTCAACTTTATGTCGTGGGCACGAGTAGCTAACTCTTCAAAGGATTTTGTCTTAATTCCTTACAAGATATAAAGAATTTTTCAGTTTTAGACACCTAATTTTATCCATCCCAAAACTTAATTTATCCAGTTTTTTTACCTCTTGTTATCATACACCCTCACCCATGTGATAACACCCTACAAAAATACAAATGTAATCAAATCCATAAAAAATTTAATCTTATCCTAACTAATTTCTTACACCTCACCACTACCCTACCCAGCTCCCTAATCCCATACCCATATACCCCACCCTTGGAACATTTCTTTTTCCCCACTACACAAAATAAATACATACAACAATACATTCTTCAGGAGATTTCACTGAAAAACTCACTCCATTTTTCCATTGGGAGCACTCAAAGAAAACACATAATATAGGGTCACTCATCATCGTTACTTCCATACACAGAGGAGGAAGAATAAAAAAAGTGATGCCATCTTCTTCCTTTCTCTCCTTCTTAGTCAATACACACCAATAGAGAGGAGATTGAGTGAAGGAAGAGAGAGATTGAGACGTAAGAGAATAAAAAAGTTGATTGGAAAGGGTTTGAACAGAAGCTGACTGGGTATTGAGTTTTTCGGCGATTTATTCGCCTGGAATCGTCCATCCATTACGGGACTCAGTCATCGACCAGACCCACTCCCATCAGCTTTTCCACCGCTCCAAAAACCGATCAAACCCACACTATACATCAAGATAGGGTAGAAGACCTGCTTCTCTTTCACCTCAACTCTAAGAGATGACTTTGCCACCTCTTGTACAATTACACCACCATCCTCAGAGTCCAAGAAAAAAATTCGAAGATTAGCCAGACAGTGAATATCCTTCGCCAACTCTCACTACTCATTATCCAAATGAGATAAGCTTCCTACTGCCAACCTGCTAAGAGCATCAACAACTATGTTAGCTTTATCTATATGATAATGAATACTCTTGTGATATTCTTTAAGCAACTCAAGCCATCTCCGCTGCCGGAGGTTTAACTCCTTCTGGGTGAACACATATTGCAAACTCTTATGGTCCGAGAAGATGTCAACATGGACTACATACAAATAGTGATACGAAATCTTCAAAGAGAAAACCATAGCCAATATCTCCAAATCATAAGTCTGATAGTTCTTATCATGTACCTTTAACTACCTAGAAGCATATACAACCACCTTGCCATGCTGCATCAACACACAACCCAGCCCCACTCGGGATGTATTGTAATTAACAACAAAAGCATCGGTACCCTCAGGTATAGTCAAAATTGGAGCCAAAGTTTACTTATATTTCAACTTTTGAAGCTACTCTCACAAGAATCCGACCACAAGAACCTTACCTTCTTTAGGTCAACTTAGTCAATAGGGCTGTAATCGAAGAGAATATTTCTACAAACCTCAAATAATAATTGGCTAAACCTAACAAGCTCTGAATATCAGTTGGAGTCGTGGGTTTGGGCCACTTCTTAACCCCCACAACTTTCTGTGGATCCACTATGATCCCTTTACTAGATACAATATGACCTTGAAAGGTAACAATATTCAACCAAAATTCACACTTCAAAACTTATCATATAAACGTTGATCCTTTAGGTTCTGCAACACAATGTGGAGGTGATCAACATAATTCGCCGAACTCTTTGAATATACCAGAATATTATTAATAAATATAATGAATAACAAATCCAAAAACTAATGAAATAACCAATTCATGAGATCCCTAAATACTGTTGGGGAAGAGGTCAACGTGAAAAAAATGACTAAGAACTTAAAATAACCATAATAGGTATGGAAGACGGTCTTAGAGATATCCTCCTCCCTAATATTTAACTAATGGTAGCCCGAATGAATATCAATCTTGGAGATACACTTAGTACCTTAAAGCTAGTCAAACAAGTCATCTATCCCAAGAAGCGGGTACATATTCTTCATCATCACCATATTCAACTAGCGGTAATCAATGCATGTCTGAAGGGAACCATCCTTCTTATACATAAAAAGAATAAGAGCACACCATCGTGCACCACACAGTAAGGGACTAGGTCCCTCAAAGTAAATCACAAGCAATAGAACAACAAAGCAACTATTAGGTGCTAGAAAATAAAGATTATGTAGGAAAGTAAAAACATAATATTTTAATATGGAAACCCAAGAAGGGAAAACCCATAGCTTGCCCTCACAAGCAACTCAAGAAATCCACTATAATTAAACTCTTGAAAACAATCTAGATTTATACATACCTCTATGCTCCTATCGCTTGTAATAACTTAACTACAAACTCATCTTGGCAACTCTACCATAGACTCTCTACACTGATTAACTTTAATTAGCCTCACACTTAGGTAAATCTACCTAAGTACTCTTTACTAAAAAAACACTACTCTTGCAGAATAAGTAGTTTAGTTACAAATTAGTACTAACTTAAGATCAATTTCTCACTCTTTAAGCATCTTTCAATGATCAGAACATAAGAAGTGCTTGAGCAGTATTGAAATGGAGTATTGCTACCTCTCTTTACTCTTTAGATTTTTTGAAAAAACTATTTGATGAAGAGGTGCCACTTTTCTTTTATAGCTGAGTGATGATTAGATCTAACAGATCATTAGACCTACTATCCTAATTAGTATAAATAACACCTATAAGTTTGTTACATAAGAGGACAAAACTTTACAGACAACACATGCCAATTGTACTATTTCTTGCACATTCAAGGACCTGGTCCCTTACAGTTAGCTGCTCATCATTAAAATAACATATAGAAATCTCCCCTTTTTGATGATGAGAAAGCAACCATTCAACTTTGAGCATCAGTGTATATTCATCACATTTAATCAGTGTGATTACTAGCTGAAGATAAATGTCCCCTCTATCACTATGCTTTCTTCATCATGCAACATAGGGATCTTATCCCCTATTCACATTTGCAGCTAAATTTTTTGAGCCTATTTGCTACCCCCTGTTACTATGCCTTATCATTTTCATAGTTAGTACATCACTTCCTTCCCTCTTCTAAGGTGTTTTCCCACTTTTATCAATATTCAACACATTAATAGCACTGGTACTTGGTCCCTACTACGTGAACTCAGTATTCCCTCTTTTGGTATTATTGAAAAGTGAGAACATTAAACCAAGAGTAAAGTAAGCACAAATTAGTTAACTCATGGCCACAAGAGAAAAACTAACATGAAGAATCACTTTGCAATTTACAGAGAAAAAATGTAACACACAAAGAAAAAATTCATTCATAAGTAGGATAAGTAGCATTACAGTGCATAAATTAAATCTTCTCTAGGAAAAAACCACAGGAATCAAGAAGGATTAACAAGTCAAGGTCTGGGAAAAAGATTTTGAAGGAGTAGGGTTAGGTTGTTATTGATATGCCATATCTCTATATTTGACCTAAGGCCCTTACCAGTTAAGATTGAACCCCTCTTCATTAGTTAAGCATTCTCAGTTCTAAGCATTTGTTTGTCACATGGGCTTCCTTTGGAAAGATACTGAATTGTCTTCTAAAGCTTTCTGATTTCTTCATCCTTAGCAGTTAAATTGCCCTTTAGTTTCTCTATTTCCTTGCTGAGCTCCATTTAATATAAGCTACCTGGTTTGACACATTTAGTCTTGATAAGTGTTATGTCAATCATTTGAACCACAGATCCTTAGGTTCAAGAATCACAGACAGTGCCACAGTAATTAAGTACTTTGTTCATCCAAAATCCATAAGGCAAGCCATGCTTTCCATTTTTCCCAAGAACCACTTTGTGAATGTGTTCTATCATTAATGTAGGTAGATTATGAACTCAAAGAAACTAAGGAATTCCATCACATATAAGTCAGTAGCTGTGGTAATATTTATCTTTTATGACCTGGGCAGAATTACCTTGTTCACATAGTCAAAAATTAATTGAAACTCACTCTTTAATGAGTTCCTGTTCACTGCTGCTACAGATTTCCCTTTGACCTTGGATACAATTACTAAGAATTTTATTGAAGGCAGCTTCTGAAGACAGTTTTCACTCCACATATAGGTACTTTAAAAATTCTTCCCAGTGTTTCCCCATTCAGCTTTATTTCCTTTCTTTAGACTTGTGCAGTCAGAATCATCCTAACTTTTGAGAATTCCATAGTGAAATAGAATTCCCTGACTATCTCATCAAAAACAATGGGAATAGTTCCTTCCATGAGGTACATTCAACCTTAATGTTTAAATAGCTTAACAAGTTCCACTATACCAATTTTTTTTAGCATATTTTAATCAAAAATCCTTCAGTTATCACCTTTTGATTCTTCAAGAACCTGTTTCTAACTTTCTTGGATACAATCTTACTTTTTTCCCCATTCTTTCTTCCATTATAAGTGATCATAGATTTCCTTTTAGTTACTTTCCTTTTTTGGGACTAGGTCCCCCATGAGTCAACTACTTCTCTGTAAAACTTCCAGACTATTTTCTGAAAATTTTGGGATTTTATAGACATCGAGTTTATTATGATCAACTATTCTATTTTTAGCGCTTTTTGATAACAAGATAAGTTTTTCAACAACTCGAGTTTCATCCACTATAACATCATCAGAACAATTTTGAGAATTCAGAGATGATTCTTCATTTACAAGATTAGTAACAAAGGAGTTAAACTTTAGAAGAGTAGGAGAATAAGAATGTTCTTTAGGAAGGTTTGAGAAAGAATGTGTAACTATGCTAAGCTCAAAATCCTCTGAAGGACATAGAAATGAGAGAGCTGCAGCCATCAGGAAGGTCCTTTTCTTAGAAGGGCTAATTGGGATTTGGATTTTTCTTTTTGATAAGAGAAGAAGTGGGTGCAACATGATTTAAGGAATAATGAGCATAAGGAAGGGCTTTCTAGGGGAACAGGATATGATCAATTTCAAAATTTTAGGTGACTCACCTTCTCTTTTTAGAATAGGACAACTTTTTCTAACACAGGGGACATGGTAGAGGTGTTTTTTTATTGATAAAACAAACAAAATTTGTACATACATGATACTAACCTGAGAGATAGGGATAGGTCCCTCTCTAGTCTAAGTGAATCTTTAATTTTGTGCTTGTCACATCAATTTACCTCTAAATTTACACCCATAGGAGTATACCTGCAAGGGTATGGTACTGAGTTAATCCAACATGCACCTAATTTACCAAGGATACATACTTCCTAAACATAGACAAATTTTGGAAGGGAAGCTGATTCATCCAGTAAGTTGGGTTAATTTGATCAATCCCAGCTTCAGCTTGATAAATTCATTACACCACATGATACCATGACTTATTTTAGAAATAGGTCTGAGGACCAACTCCTAGACTTGGCATTCTTCAAATATCCAGAGTTCCGTGTGCATTGCTTTGAACTTGCCATCTTTTTTTGCATCTTTGAGCTCATACTTGGGATAAGAATGC
Organism: Capsicum annuum; assembly: GCF_002878395.1. Taxonomy (NCBI): domain Eukaryota; kingdom Viridiplantae; phylum Streptophyta; class Magnoliopsida; order Solanales; family Solanaceae; genus Capsicum; species Capsicum annuum. Next base: position 106,548,939 of record NC_061118.1, on the reverse strand, counting down.
CAATCACATAAGACACATTCACCTTGAAGGGTCTTAGGAAAGAGAATACAATCAGACCATATATTCATAGCCATAAGCAATTATTTAACAAGAAGATTTTTATGATTGCAAACCCTTTCTCCCTCCTATACTTACAATTATTTATTAAACTTAGGAACCCATTTGAGTTTGAGTTCCCAGTAGAAGGATAGAGGTATGATTAAATCCTTATTTTTCTATCTAGGTAGTGTGATCTTCTTTATGTTTTTCCAAAGTCTTACACCTTTCGGATAAGTGTGCCCCTAGTGGACATCCTAACATTTTTCATTCCTGCTTTAAGCTAGCTTATACAATCTTCTTTCAGGTGTTCATATCTTCCATAGTGAGTGAATAGTGGCTTGTGGACCTTATTCTTAGCATCATGAGTTGCCTTTCCTTTAGAATCAACATGTTGGAATTTTCCTTGATAGACCAGACCTCTTTCATCATTAAAATCTTGACTAGTCAAGTCAGAAAGGATCAGTGGGAAAGTAGTCCACTTAAGAGACTTGTTTAACTCCTCTTTTAAGCAGACCAGGTCCCTCTCTAACTCTTCACTCTTGTGAAGTGTTAACATAAGTTTTTTTTTTAGGTTTTTAACTTCTCCTTAACATCAATCTGAAGCCTTGATGCTTCCTTCTTCCCCTTACTATCTACACCATTTAACTTCTTTGAATTACTCATTAGATTTAAATTTTTAGATTTAATCATTGTGAGCAACTCTTTAGTTTTAAAAATTTGGAGAGCTAAAGCAATCAAATCATGCTTTTGATTATCTAATTTTTCTTCTAAGGCATTCTTATCAGCAGTTACTTCATATACATAGTTCATCAACACACTTGCAAGCCTTTTTGTCTTTCTAGCGGAATAATTTTCAAGATTTTTCTTAATGTCAGAAATAGTTACCTCATTTTTATCTTCATTTTAATTTTTTTGCTATGAAGGAAAATAAGGAATCAAAGGTCACTTTCTCATATTCCACTGCAAGCATGGAGACGTTTGTAGACTTCTCAGCTTCATAAGATTCACTGGAGGAGTCACCCCAACCAGCTAAGGCTTGTTTAACTACAAGATCAACTGCAACCTGTCTTCTTGATTTTATAGGGACCTAGTCCCTATTTTTTCCCTTTTCACCTTCAGTAGTGTGATAATCCTGATAGTCTATTTTGTGCATTTGAGTATCCTTAATAATATGTTCAGGACTTCTATATCTGTAACAAACTTCCATAGTGGCTCCTTTTCTATTGCTACTTCCATTTATTTGAAACTTCCTACATTTATTTATAGCTCTAATAATTCTTTTTTCCAACTAGGAAACATCAGTGTCTTATTCATTTGAACCTAAACTTGAAGCTTTTAGACCCAAGGATTATTTTCTTTTGGCTTCCTTCTTCTTTTCTCCTTGCTGCTTCTTGAGTTCATAGGTTTTTAGGTTTCCAATAAGTTCATCTCTAGTGAGGGGCTTCAGTTTTTTTGCCTCAGTTATGACATTCACTTTACTTTCCCATGACTTGTGAAAAACACCAAGATTTTTTCTTATTTGTTCGTACAAGAGAATCACTTCACCTAAGTAGTGAAGCTCATTTGTGATATTAGTGAACCTTGTATACATTTCTTGGATTGTTCTCTTTCTTTTATGGTAAAGGTTTCATACTGAGTAGTCAACATGTCCACTTTTGAATCCTTCACATCAGTGGTGCCTTCATGAGCAGTCCTCAAGCAATCCTAAATCTCTTTAGCATTTTTTCTAGTAGAGATTCTATTGTATTCATTAAGACCTATTCCACAACGCCTTGTAATTCTTATCAATCTTTTTCCTGTCTTCATCATTGTAGTCTCTCCTACTTTTAACAACCATATTTGTAACCTCTCATTCTTTGAATTATTTAAAAGGCACATGAAGACCATCAAGAATTATGTCCATCAGCTTACTATCCTCGGCCATAATGAAGTAAAACATCCTTTTTTTCCACCACCCATAATTTTTCCCATTGATTCTTGGTGGTCTAGTTGTAGATTGCCTTTTTTCCTAGATTAGGTAGAGCAGCCATGCTAGCTAATACACTCTATTTTTCACCCTTTTAGCGTGACCTCACTTTGATACCAATTGTTGAAACCTTTGGGGGTTCCACCACATAGTGAGGGACCAAGTCCCTCAAAGACAATCAGAAATGGTAGAACAGCAGAGTAACTATGAGAAATTGGAAAACAAAGACAGCACAGAAAAGTAAAAACACAAGATTTTAACGTGGAAACCCAGGATGGGAAAAACTACAGCTTTCCCTCACAAGCACCTCAAAAAATATACTATAATCAACCTCCAGATTATAATCTAGATTTCACCCTACCTCTAGGATCCGTTCGATTGTAATAACTCTACTACAAGCTCATCATGGAAACTCTACCAAGGACTCTCTACACTGATTAACTCTAATGATCCTCATACTTAGGCAACTCTACCTAAGGACTCTCTACTCAAAGATAAAAACACTACTCATATACCATGAGTAGTTTAGTTACAAATTAGTACTAACTTAAGAACAATTTCTCACTCGTTAAGCATACTACAATGATCAGAACATGAGCAATGCTTGAGCAGTCTTGAAATGGAGTTTTTGCTACCACTCTTTACTCTTTAGATTTTTTGCACAAACCTTTTGATGAAGAGGCATCTCTTTCCTTTTATAGATGAGTGATAATTATGGCTGAAAGATCATAGGACCAGTTGTCCTAATCAGTACAAAATAGCACATGTAATTTTGTTACACAAGAGGATAAAACCTTGCAGATAATAAATACTAGCTAAACTATATCTTGCATATCTAGGGACCTGGTCCCTTGTAGTTAGCTGCTCATTATCAAAATTACATATAACAATTTTCTCTCTCTTTGATAATGACAAACTAATCATTTAGCTTTGAGAATAAGTGCACATTCATCACATTTAATCAGTGTGATTACCACCAAAAGAAGAATGTTCTCCCTTTCATCATGCTTCATCTGTCATGAACATAGGGACCTGGTCCTCTGTTGACATTTGCAGCAAAAATATCTGAGCATATTTTCTACCCCCTGTCACTGTACCTTATTATTTTCACACTTAGAACATCACTTCCTCCCCCCTGCCAAAGCATTTTTCTTCTTTTATAAATATTCAGCACATCACTGGTACTGGTACCTGGTCTCTACTACATAAACTCAAAACCCTTATCAAGGAGATCTTTCAACTGCTCCTTAAGCTCCTTCAACTCAGTTGGAGCTATCCTATTAGGAGGGATGGAGATAGGATGAGTGTCCAAAAAAAGATCAACCCCAAAAGTCAATTTCCCTATTGACAGGAACACTAAGAAGATTATCAGGGAAGACCTCAAGAAATTCACTAACAATGGGTACATATTGTAAGGAAGGACCCTTCCAGTTAGACTATTTAACCCGAACTAAATGATAAATACACCCCTTGGACATCAATTTCCCAGCTCTTATATATGATATAAACTTCCCCTTAGGAACTAGGGAACTACCTTCTCACTCAGTAAACAACTCTTTTAAAAATTTAAAAATGACCTTATGGGTCCGACAGTCTAAAGAGGCATAGAAAGAGTGCAACCAATCCATTCCTAAGATGACATCAAATTTAACCATTTCTAATTCAATAAAATCTACCAAAGTTTTCCAACCACAAATAGATACAACACAACCCCTGTATACGCTTTTACTAACCACAGAGTCACCACTGGGTAAAAACAAAAAGGGGTCCAAAATACACTTGGGACCCAAACCAAAATGCACATCCACAAATGGAGTCACATAAAAAGAGTAGACCCTAGATTAAGTAAGTAATATACATCATGAGAGAATAGTTTCAACATACTAGTGACATTATCAAGAGATGCCTTGGACTCCTGATAGATAGTAAGAGCATAAAGATGGTTCCGACCAGTACCAAAACCAGAGGTAGCACCCTCTGGTACAGAAGCTGATGAAGTAGCAATAAGAACCTTGTTGGACACAAAAGCAACCTTCAAGGGACAATCACACTATGTATGACCAATAAAACAATGCTAAAGCACCACTTCATCCCCTTCTAACACTAACCATAGTGCAACTGACCACAAAATCTGCACGGAGGATATGATTGTGCTGATTGGTCCCTACTGGCTTGATATTGGGAACCCTATACTTTTGAACCATCACCATTATGAAAATGTTGTTCACCGAACAACTTTGGGTAAGGAGTAATAGCCATCAAATAGGAGTTAGGACTCTCCCAATTCTTCTTCTGAGACCATTAACCACCATCTCTTCTACTCTGCTGTTGGCCTCCACCGTGCTCTGAATGCCTAAATCTCTTACTCTAACTTTCCCCTATATCATCTTACTTCTTCTTTTCTTTTTAACTTGTTGCATATACATCACAAGTCTAGAGATATCCATATCCTTGTTCAACAAGGAAGCCTTGCTTTCTAGAATTAAATCATGGGACAACATAAAAAAAATCTTCTCATTCTAGCCCTCATGCTAGACACAAACTCAGGAGCATATCCTGATAACTGATGGAATTTCAAGGCATACTCTTTTACCGTTATCCTGCCTTGCTTTAAATTTATGAACTTCTTATCTTTTTCCTTTCTCAACTCCTAAGGAAATACGCAATCAAGAAAAGCACCCAAAAAATTATCCCTAAAAGTTAACTCAGCATTATCACCCCTAGATTGATCCCACTCCTCATACCACTGATACACCACCTCTTTCAAATGATAAGCAGATCACTCATCATACCAATGATATACTATCTCCTTTAATTGATAAGCAACGAATTCCATATCCTCTATATCAGTAGCATGTATCACTCGAAAGATTTTTTCTATTTCATCTATGAACCCTTAAGGATCCTCCTCAACCTTGGTACTGGTGAAAGTCAGAGGGTGAAGCCTTATAAACTGGCCAACTCTAGTTACCTCAGAAAAACTCCATATAATACCAACATGACACAACTGATGTGACTGATATATCACTAACTGGGTCAATAGATGAATAGAATGATGAAACTTAGCATTAGTGATATCTCTCTAAGGTGACAGAGAATGAGTATCACCCTCAAGAGTAGGATCAACGAAGATGGTGGGACCCTATAGGGGCACTCAAAAGTAGCGACCCTAGACCAGATCTGTACCAAAAAGTAGGACAAGGTCCATCCATATTTTCCTAAGATGGGACAGAAGAGTTTCTATTAATTTTAGATATTCTTGGAGGCCAGATATGAAAGGCGAGGAAATGAGAATTAGAAAAATTCAAGTCTTTAAACTCTATAGCCTGATAATAAGACAACAAGAAAGGGAAACATTCCTAAATACCTCGTAGCCTCTCCCTTATAAGTATGGCGTACTACACACCTATAAATAGTCTATACTTCTAAACTTAAGAGTCCACTTCATACGACTCATAACATCTTATATGACTAGTATTCACCCTCTTGTACCCTGGGCAGAATTCACCTCACCACATACTGACTTTACTATGACTTACCATTACGAATCGTATAGTCCTCTTATGACTCCAAGAGTTGAGTCATACCTTGAGCAGAACGTCACCCATCACACTGCCATGTATATGACTAAAATATATAAATCGTATGTTATATGTACGACTTAGGGTCATAAGTTGCATATTACACAGTGACTTTAAAACATGGGGTATTATAATATCTCCCTCTTGGGAACATTGGTCCTCAAATAAGATTGGTTAGACTGAGAATACTAAGGCATTTGAGGTCGTATAATGAATGTGTATAAGTTAGAACATAATAAAACAACTGAGTCTGAACCATGATACATGATTTGAACTGATCTCATGAATGGATGCAATGACATAAGAATGGTTACATGGATGAAATAGAGAACATGAACAGTCAATTTAAAAAAAGAATGTTACCTCAAATTGAGTCTGAATTCATGAAGAAAAGATGAGGGTACTTGGATCGCATATCTATTTCTGCTTTCCAAGTATCTCTCTCAACAGACTGATTTTGCTAGAGAACTGTAACTAAGGGGACTTCCATATTTCTCAACCTAAGGATCTAACGATTAAGGATCTCAACTGCAATTTCTTCATAGGAGAGACTGTCTCTTACATACATAATCTTTAAAGGTACAACTGAAGTCGAATCGCCAATACATTTCTTTGGCAAGGAGACATAAAACATTAGATGCATTGACGCTAAATCTGCAGACAACTCTAACTCATAAGCTACCTTTCCAAAATGCATCATAATTCTATATAGGCCAACATAATAGGGACAGAGTTTCCCCTTCTTGCCAAATCTCTTCACACCTTTCATGGGCAAAATATTAAACTACACAAGGTCGCCAACATCAAGCTTGAGATTTCTTTTTCTCACATCTACATAAGATTTCTAATGACTTTGGGCTATTTTTAGCCTCTCTTAAATTAACTGAATTTTATACATCATCTCAAACATTAAATCTGGTCCTATCAAAGTTACCTCGCCTACTTCAAACTAACCAATAAGAGAAATAAATCTCCGCCTATAGAGATCCTTAAATAGAGCCATCTGTATATTAGAGTGATAACTGTTGTTATAGGAGAATTCAATCAATGGTAAATGGTAATCCCAACCACCCTTAAAGTCAATAACACAGGCTCTCAACATTCCTCTAAGGTCTGAATGGTCCTTTCTGCCTGACTATCTATTTGAGGTAGAAAAAGATGTACTAAGATAAACTTGAGTACCAAGACCTTTCTAAAAAGCCTTCCAAAAGTGAGAGGTAAACTGAGTACCTCAACCTAAAATGATAGACAATGGAATCCCAGGAAACTTAACCAACTCCCTAAGATAGAGTCTATCATTATCCTTAGTTGAATAAGAAGTGTGTACTGGCAAGAAATAGGATGACTTGGTAATTAAATCTATAATGACCCATACCGAATCATGATGATGACGCATACGAGGAAACCCTATCATAAAATCCATGTTCAACACCTTCTATTTCCAAGTAGAGATGCTAAACTTCTGAAGCGTACCACTAGGACTTCGGTGCTTAACTTAACCTGCTGACAGTTCAAATACTTAGCTAACACTTTTGTAATATCTTTCTTCATACCATTCCACCAATAGATTTCTTGCAAATCATGGGACATCTTAGTAGTTAGGGGTGAATAGATTATCGTACACCATGTGCTTCTGCTAAAATTAACTACCTCAACCTATTAACATATGGAACACATAACCTACCTTGACAACAAACCATACTATCTCCCTCTTGGAAGAAAACTTCTACCTTATGATCTCTAATTGCCTCTTTTAACTTGACCAAACTAGAATCCTTATCTTGCTTTTCTTTTACTTTGGCAACCAATGAAGATTCTAAACTGTTCTGAACCCATATACTACCTTCAGCTGAATCAACCAACCAAACACCTAATCTAGCAAGATGATGAACCTCATGGACTATCTCCTTCTTATGACCCTTAATATGGGAAACACAACCCATAGACAACCTACTAAGGGTATCTACTACTACATTGACCTTACATAGATGATACAACACACTTATATCATAATCTTTTAACATCTCAAGCCACCTTCTCTAATGAAGATTCAAATTTTCCTGTGTGAACACATACTATAAACTTGTGTGATCCGTGAACACATCAACATGAACCCCATAAAGATAATGTCTCTAAATCTGTAAGGCAAAGACTACTGCCTCCAACTCAAGGTCATGGGTTGGATAATTATTTTTATGAGGTTTAAGCTATCTTGAGGCATAGGCTATGACCTTACCTCTCTATATTAACACAAAGCCAAGACCAACTCTAGAAGCATTATAGTAAATGACAAATCAATTTGGACCATCTAGCAAAGTCTAGACTAGGGAAGAAGTGAGTCAAGTCTTTAACTCCTAAAAACTCTTCTCACTGACCACTAAAATTTAACTTTCTTCTGAGTCAATTAAGAGATGGGAGAAGCGATAATGCAAAACCCTTCTACAAACCATCTATAATAGCCAACTAAACCCAAGAAACTTTTGATATCTGATAGAGAGATGGGTCTAGGCTAGTTTCTCACTTTCTTGGTCTTTTGAGGGTCAACTCAGATGCCATCATCAAAAATTATATGACCAAGAAAAGCTACTAACATCAACAAAAATTTGCACTTAAAAAACTTAACAAATAGTTGATGATCTTTAAGGATCTACAACACAATTTTCAAATAATTTGCATGATCATCCTCACTACGGGAGTAGACTAGGATGTCATTAATAAAGAATATGACAAAATGTACAAGTACTATTTCAACACTTTGTTCATCAAGTTAATAAAAATGATAGAGGCATTTGTTTTAGTCTGAAAGACATAACTAGGAATTCATAGTGACCATACCAAGATTTGAAAGCTATCTTCGGGTTGTCACATTCTCTGACTCTAAGCTGATGATAGCCAGATCTGAGGTCTGTCTTAGAGAAATAACTTGCACCTTGAAGTTGGTCAAATAAGTTATCAATTATGGGGAGGGGATACTTATTCTTGATTGTGACTTTGTTCAACTTATAGTGATCGATGCACATTCTGAGAGAATCATCTTTTTTACGCACGAAATGGACTTGAGCACCCCATGGGGAAACACTAGGCCTGATGAAACCCTTATCTAAGAGATCCTTCAACGGATCTTTTAGTTTCTTAATCTCGGTTGGAACCATTCTGTATAGTGAAATTGATATAGGTTAGGTATCTAGAAGGAGATTTATTCTGAAGTCTATCTCATTTTTGAGAGGAACTCTGGGACAATCCTTTGAGAATACATCCAAAACTTCTTTTACTATATAAATTAACTCAAGACTTGTATTTTTAAAATAGGAATCCTTGACTCTGATGTGGTGGTGAATACACCCCTTGGATATCATCTTTCTTGCCTTAGGAAATAAACTGACCTTTAAGCACTGAAGTACTACCCATCCATTTAATAACTGGTTCACTAGGAAACTGAAGCTGAACAACTTTATTTCTATAGTCAACTAAGGCATAGAATGAGTAGAGCTAATCCATTTTGAGAATTATAACATAATCAGTCATCTCTAACTTTATAAGATTAACTAAACTAACTTTCTGAGATACTGTAATAGATTTACCCACTCGGGTACACACTGAGAATGACTCTACTAATATGTCGGGACTAGCATCGAAGTTGATAGTTATATAAGGAGTCATGAAAGAATGTGAAGCTCTATGTCTAACAAGACATAAATATGCAAATGGAAAACTTGCAACATACCCATAATAACATCAGGAGAACTTTTTTGATCCTAGCTAGTCTAGAAAGCTTACATCCTATTTTGGCGCTGACCACTGGTGGCACTGGAAGTAGCACCTGTTAAGTTGGGCGACCTAATAGTTCTGCTGAGGAGTTTTTCTGGCCTTGCTGACGATTATTTCTACCCTTTCAAACACCTACAGGGAAATCCCTAATCCTATGGCCTAGTTTCCACATCCAAAATGCACATCACTTCCAGCTCTACACTCACCTTGATAATTCTTAACACACTTTTTGTAAGTAGATTAGTACGACCACTGTTCATACTACCCTTGGACTTACTGGCACTCTATCTTAACTGTCTTGCCTAAACTTAGGCATTGGTGCTCTCGCAGTAGATGGAGTTGGAGATAAATATTTCTAGCAGAACTGAGAACGATTACCATCTTCTAACATTGGTTGAGAGAAGTTGATGCTACCAATTTTGGCCATCTTATTCTCTCTCTTTCTTCTTAGATCCTCCTTGATCTGCTGAGCTTGAACCATAAGTCTTGATAGGTCCATCTCTATAATCAACATAGAATTCCTACACTCTTTGACCACACTATCAGATATACCAAATACAAACTTACTCATCCTGGACCTATTGTCAGCCACCATGGTAGGAGCATACCTCTCTAATTGAGTGAACTTGAGCGAGTACTCCTTCACACTCATACTATCTTGCTTCAAGTTTATAAATTCCTAAACCTTAGCTTCCCTCTAATCTAGTGGGAAGAAACTATCTAAGAAAGCTATGGCAAACTCCTCCCAGTCTACAGGCTCTCTTTTAATGCCCCTATCTTGTTTTCACTGGTTAACCCAGGTGTGACCTATACCTTATAAATGTTACACAATAAAGTATACACTCTCACTCAAAGTGATACCCATGATATTTGTCACTTTGTACACCATGTCTAAAAACTCCAACGGATCTTTCTCAGACTTGGATCCAAAAAATAAAGGGGGATTTATCCAAGTAAAATCCATAATCCTAGTTGAAGCTATAATTACCACTGGATTAGTTGGGGTAATAACCTACTGATTATTCTGAGCTGTTAGCTATAAAATCGTGAAAGCGGACCTAAACTCAGCGTGAGCGACATGATCATTCAACGGATCTTCCTGAAATGATTGGGGGTAAAAGTTGATCCCTATTTTTTTGTTTCTTATGGAAGACATTATCTATAAATGAAATGAAGGTCGAGTTAGAAAAAGAGATTCGATAGTGCTCATTCTCTTTTGCATAACATAAATACTGAAAGAAGTAAAACTTTTTAAAAAATTTCTCATAGACTCTTGTCCATAAGTGTGGAATGCTTCGCAGTCATGCACAAGAATCTACTCAACATGGCTTTCAGACTTCCTAGGATACCTTAAAACCTTTGGCTCTAATAATAAAATTTATTGTTGTAAAGGGTCATTTTCTATTTTTATGTTCATTTTTACTATTTGCACTTTTTCATAGCATCCCCAAGTGATTTATGACTTCCTAGGACTGACGGTTTATTTACTGGGAAGTTCATTTAGTTTTTAAAGTCAATTCCCTTTTTAAAAGCCATCGCTGGTGCCAAATGGCCACCGAGTAAAAACTTCAGTGAAACAATCTCAGATGAAAAATCTGTGTGCTAACAGAACCGAAATATCAATTTTATTCTGGTTAAACCTTTGGTTTGTATCTCAATGTACCCAAGCTTATTTCAACCTATTAGTTGGAAAGTTAAAAATTAGAAAGAATGGGTGTGGGAACCATATTTGGGCGAAACAATCTTAGATTGAAAATTTAACTTTTCCATCACATCCAAAATGCTATTTTAGGCTAGGGAGACCATTGGTTCAGTTTCTAAGGCTCCCAAACTTATTTTGGGCTATTGACCAGAATTTATAAAAAGCGATAAAAGCTTAGGTGTGGGCCTCAATTTTGCCTAAATGATCTCCTATGGAAGTTTTGATGATTCTAGTGGATTTTAAATATGGTTTAGACTCAAAATTAACTATTGCATCATGTTATTTGGATTCCGTATGAGTTTTGAGGGTCAAAAACTCATTTTTCAGTTTGTTGTCATCTAGTGCAACAACGATCACGGCCAAAAGTGTACAATTGCAGGAGTGAAATCGTGGCCCATGTAACTACAATAGCAACACCTGAGAACCTATAAGGGCTATATAAAGGTCCCAAGACATGTTTGTGGCATTTTCCCTTCACCATTTACACCTAAAAGCCCCAAAATGAGTGTAATAACTCAAAATTAGTCATGGAGGGGGGTGTGACTTGAGAGCTTAATTATCATATGGTGTCATGATTATATTCAATATTAAGGTAAGAATTCCTTGAATTCATGCTTGAATTTTCAAGTTTGGACCCAAAACACCAATTTAGCTTAGGGCTTAATTTTAGCCTAAAGTATGCTTAGTTTTACCCATTGTTTGAGGGTTATGATTCCTTGGTCATGTGTGAACATTGGGTTGGTCTCAGAAACTCATTTTTCTTATGTGGGACCTACTTGGGGTTTTGGTGTCATTTTTGGATCCAAAGCACAATAGTGCAATATGGGTGTCATTAGACTCGTATTGATGAGTAGATTATGGTTTTCATAGTGTGATGGAATTTTGAGGATTGTGAAATAAAGATGATCATGTGGTGCATGATTTAGGGTTTTACAATTTGGCTTTGAGGTAGTCTTTTGTCTACTCTTCTTCATGGATGATTTATGATATATATTGCATGTGAATGTGAATTATAAGATTGATATTGAATAGAATGACTTTGTATTGAATATACATATAAGTTTGGGGATTAGATGGGGGTTTTGACCCATAGGTAAAATTACTTAATACCCTTTTAGAATCCTATTGCCTTCTCCCTAGTTTGGGTAAATTTATAGCATGGATATGATATAATGCTATATAAGATGCCTATTATATGTGAGATAATTATAGGTATGCTGCAGCTTATACATATGATTATTGATATGAGTTTGGTAAATATATATGGGCCTAAGGCCATGATTATTATGTTATGATTATTTTGGATAAATAAATGGGCCAAGGGCCGTGTTATGGTATTGATTAAATATCCAAGAAATGTTTATCATTATGAATGATGTGGTTACGATTTATGATTATAAATATGTATATGTTTGTATACGTATTTCTCCGGTGTGGGACGGAGGAAGATGCAGTATGATGCTTATTATTCCACTAATTGAATACTGGTGATGACATGTATAGGTTTGGTACGTTTATGATTATTTACCATTATAAATAATGTGATTATAAGCTGAAATGTGATCTTATAACTACTCTTCTTGTTAGACGGTGAAGCTATAGGGTAACTAGTTTTCTATTAGGGGACTGCATCACTTGATAGCAAGGAATCTAATGTATTAGTTAATGAATCTTGCTTAGTTGAAACATGGTAACGAGCGATGGTTAGTTAATGAATGGTATTAGTTAATAACAAAGGGTTAGGCAACAAATTATAATGTGTTGTCTAGTAACGATTAATGGATATAGGATGATTAGCTGATAATAATGAATGGGGAATAAATAACAGTTTGGGTCTAATGATGAACCTTGACTAGATGTTAGGTGTTGTCTATTAAATGAATAGTTTTTAGTTGTTATGTCGTGACTAAGGATTATGTGATGGATGATGTCTAGGCTAATAACTAGTAGTTATGTGTTGACTAGCAAACTAGTGATTCTATTATAATAAGCATTGGTTACCAAATAAAAAGTAGTTGGGATGTATTGACAAGATAGATATCTTTATGGTTATGAGTATATTGGCTTGCGCCTATGCACCTATTATATTCCTATATTTATGTGTTGATTGTTATGATGATATATTAATACCTGGCAAGGCCGGAGGATATTGTGTTGACATATTGATACCTGGCAAGGTTGGAAGATATTATGATGATATTGATACCCGGTTCTAGTCTGGAGGATACTATCGTGATGATATTGATACCCAGTGAGGCCGGAGGATATTGTGATGATATTGATACCCAGCTCGAGTTCATAGAATTCTATTAAGATGATATTGATACCCGATGAGGCTGGAGGATATTGTGATTATATTAATATCCGGTTCGAGTCTGAGGGATACTATTTAGATGATATTGATACTCGGTGAGGACGGAGGTTGATTATAATAATGATGGTCCTGATGAGGATAGTTATGATGTATTGTGATATTGATGGTATACTTTGCATTTATTCCTATATGTGCATCGCCTATCACTAGTATGCACTTATGTTTATCAGCCAATATGGGATGGTTGCATAGATACAAGTGAAAAATATGCCTTGTGTTGTTGTTTTTCGATTGAACTTTTCAAGTATAGGGCGGTGAGGGTATGCATAGGATCGGCTACGTATTTGGTTTTCTGGAGTAGCCGATTATTAACATTTTTATTGATATTATTGTTATCATTGTTATGATCATTATTATGGCTAGCTTATGATAGATTGTTATTGATCCGGTATTGAGATTTAAGGTATGTTCAGCCACTTTTATCTTATGATTGTATTATTATCCACAATTATTTCATGTCTAGCCATGTTGATTAAAAACCCCGAGTATGATAATATTTAAATCATGATAGTATTATAATGAAGTCTTAGAATGAGCATATGTTAATATAGGTTATGAGTTGAGAGAACCTCATATTTATATGTACTTATACCTATTTATATACATCTATCTATATGAAGATATAGTACTACCATATATCCCTTCCTTGTTGTTCATTTTGTATAGTTATTACTTTACCTTGTATATTACAATATATCTTTCTTTCACTCTTTATTCATATATTGACTTAGGATATGTGGTATCGCATTAATATATATTGAATGTAGCTGGAATAGGATAGTTCACAATGATACGTCCTTAGTCTTATTATGTTAGACACTTGGATATAATATGATAGTATTCCCTTATTATTCTCATTGATTTATTATATGATTTATGGACTCTTGGGTGTAGTTTCCTTTCTGTTTATATATTGTGTATATCTGCTTTATCTTAGGAGCTCAGTTAGCAGTTGCCTACTGAGTACCATTCCTTTGGTACTCATAGTACACTTCTGCAGCATGCAGATCATAGTTTGGGTTATCGCCGTTGGTGTGTGCATCGTGTGGAGCAGTCTTGGTTCGGAGATCTAGAATGAGCTCCTGACGTTTGGAGTATTACTTATCTCTCTCTTATGTATTAGACTAGTCTCTAAGTTTTATTTGGAGATAAGTTGTATCATTGTATAATTCTTGATATATTACTTTTTTGCTTTTATGATATTAAAAGCCCTTGTACTGATACCACCAAATTTAGGGATTCTTCTATGTTTTGATCTTTAATTCATATATTTCACATTTTTTTCCTTATATTATTTACTAGTTTGTTACTAGCCATTCTGGACTATGGGTTGGCTTGCCTATTGGTGGGTTAATGTAGGTGCCATCATGATTTGAGGAATCGGGTCGTGACAAATTTGTATCAGAGCCTAGGTTTCATCAGAATATTAGTACAAGAGCTAAGTGTTCATAGAGTCATGCAGATCGGTGTAGAGACGTCTATAACCTATCTTCAGGAGGCTATAGTGACATTTTAGGAAATCTACTTCATTACTCCTTATCATGTGTCTGCATTCCTATGAACCTTTCCTATGAACCTCAAACATTCTTTGACTATATTCTATCCCCAAAAGATGACGTAATATTATTGACCGATACAAATGAGGCTTCAACACGTGTTTCTTGAGTTTCAATGCAGCATCGAACTAGAGATTCAAAGATAGATATCAAAGATCCTTAGTAGCAGCCAAAAAGCATTTGGAAAGAGTCCCCATCAGACTTGTGGAATGTGGTATGGTTCTTCAAGACATGGTGACTATTCTGGATTATGAGGGGTAGTATTAGAAAGTATTTCATGGTCTTGGTTTTTTTGTGTTGTGATGAGACATTGGTTTGAATAATGACCTTGGTATGAGATAAGTGATCAGTTAGAGTTAGTCTGTATTACCTACCAGCCTAGAGTTCCTAAGACAGGCTGTGATTTTAGATGTTTGGGCATAATTTTATGAATTTTTCTCAGTTTTAGTTGGCTATCCATTTGGGTTCCATTTGTGTTCTCTCCATATTGATACTTCATGAATTGCTACGATCATAGGGAGACTAACTACTACTCTAGGGAGTATCCCTGACATGAATTACAGTTATTCAGCTCATTTAAATTAGATCATGATGTTGTGATATCTTCAGTTATAGATGGTGCACTTGGCGCCTCAGTTGATGATTAAGTATTTTCCCTATGCCCGCTAGGCATGTGACTATGGATATTATCATAATTAGCGATCTTAACTGTGTTCTCTCTTGGTTAGTTGTATTAGATTGATTTTGGAGATATATTATGATATCTAAAGTAAGTGACCTTCCATGGTCTTATTGATTTTGAGTTGGAAGTTTAGTTATGTCGCCTATTTTTGAGGTTGAGATCCTTAGACTTGCCTCCTAGGTTGTGAAGGATTTTATTTTGGCTATCCCTTCCGATATAACCCATTTATGAGATGGACTAGTTTAAGATCAGTTCTTTATTTGTGGCTATTTCTTTGTTTGATAGCAATTTGATATTGATGTTGACATATCATGGACTCATCTCATAGGTAAGTTGGGTTCGTTCTCTTATGATGGATTTCTTTGTTGTTAGTATGGAGATTGGATACTCCTTTGTCATTATGATATGGTTTTGTCTAGTGAAATTGAAAAGTTAGAGGTAGTTGGCCTTTTCTGTGATTATTTTTTAAGTTGGCAAATTAGAAACTTTTTAGCCTGAGGTGTTGGTACTTTGGTGGTTGTCTTGACTTTGACCATGGTTTTGATATTGATATTTTTTCTTCAATTGATGTAATTCTTGGGCAGATTTAGGAAATTCCCATTTCAGCATTTGTTTGGCCTTATGAGGCTTGGTGGAGTGATTCTTCTTGATGATATGAGCATGTGGCTAGTTCTTTGCCTAGATGGAGCATTGCATTGGTTGGTTCCCAGCTTAAGTTGTATTTATTTGAGTTGCTAAAGTTCTTGCCTTCACTAGTGTGGTTTTCAGCCTTGAGAAGTTTTGAGTATTTTTGGATAGTTCATGCACTCCAGCGGATATGGGGTAGGATTATAAGCCTTTTCAGCCAGTGATTTTTCCTTTGGAATGATTTTTATTTGCGGATATATCATATTCCCTCTTGTCGATATAGAGTTGGTTGGTTGTGATTATCAATCATTGATTATTCCTGTATCGATTTTACTCTCTAGATATGTCTCGAATGTGGCTTAGTATGGTTTATCTCGAATATGTGAAATTTGGGTACTAGAGTTGATTTGAGATAGTCGACTTTGATATAACCTTATTGGCTAAGTTTTGGATTTTGACTCCTTAGAATGGAAATTTGGAAGTCTGATAGAATTGGAGTATTAATGACTACTTATTTTTAGTTTTGATTTAGATAATTGAGACCGGTAGATTCAACCTTGACATTGAGTTTTCAGCTTGGTGTTGTAAAACTTTTATGCAGCTTTTGTTTTAGATTTATCCTTATTCATATTTCATTTATAGGCCGGTTGAGCCTACTTTGAGGTTGCCTATTTGATCTTGTAAACTTTGGTTAGATTATAGTTAATAAGTGTTCAGATGATAGTCCGTAGGCCCCGTATTGGTTACTTCAATTTTGACCTTAACTTTCAGTTTTCTTTTGGGATTTTGGATGATTTACTCAGTGGGAGTAATATTCTTGAGTTGGATTCGGTATGGCTTCATACTTGATGAATGAGACATCCTGAAGTTGAATATTCAGTAATGAGTAGTTACACCTTGGATTTTGAATTTTTAGTTTGATTTTCACCTAGACTGGTTACTGTAATGGCATAGATTGCATTTCGTGATTATCTCCATTTGTTTGCCCAGATAGAGCCTTATGAGCTTATTCTTATATTTGCCTTATGAACTTTCAGCGAATCTACTTTAGTTCTTTGATTTCTCCATGATGAGATGGAATGGATGAGACTTAGGTGATTTTCCTCCTGGTTTGGAGTTGATAGCATGTGTAAAATGGTTAAGGAAGGTTATTTTTGGGTTTGGAGTTTTTTTTATGACTTATGTCTGGGTTTGGTTTAGGCTTGGATGAGCCTTTGTTGATTGATATGGATATAGAGATGGTATTAACATGATGTGATTCAGATATGTGTGCATTAGCCTTTCCAATTCTGTTGGAGACTAGTTAGTTGTTAAGTTGAGTTGGCTATTTTAGAAGTAGAAT
Source organism: Capsicum annuum (assembly GCF_002878395.1). Taxonomy (NCBI): domain Eukaryota; kingdom Viridiplantae; phylum Streptophyta; class Magnoliopsida; order Solanales; family Solanaceae; genus Capsicum; species Capsicum annuum. Next base: position 106,531,302 of record NC_061118.1, on the reverse strand, counting down.
GAGAGTGCTAGTTGATAAAGGGATACCCATGGAAAAACCACCTAGAAATGTTTTCTCTGTGTTGAGGCTACTTGGGAAGTCATGCTTGGAGCATGCGAGCCTAGTACCTCATATTTTCAAGATTTTGAGATTCTTTCTATCTATTGACTTTCGGTGACGAAAGTCCTTTTAGTAGTGGATGTTGTAATATCCATCAGGTCATTTTCCATATTTATATTTATCTTTACCATTTGAGCTTCTCTATAGCTGCCCCAAGTCATTTATGACTTGCTGGGACTGACGGTTTGGTTACCGAGCAGTTCATTTATTTTTTAGAGTCAATTCCCTGTTTAGAAGCCTTCGCTAGTTCCAATTGGCCACCGAGCAAAAACTTCACCGAAACAATCTCGAATGAAAATTCCAACTGCGCCGCAAATCTAGAATATCAATTTTACTCTAGGTATACCTTTGGTTCGAGTTTCGATACACCCGAGCTCATTTCGACCTTTTGGTCAGAAAGTTGAAAATTGAAAGAATGGTTGTGGGACCCACTTTGGTCGATATGGTCTCGGATTGAAAATCCAACTTCTCCGTCATATTCAGAATGTCAATTTTAGCTATGCAGACCCTTTGTTCAGTTCCAAGGCTCCCGAACTTATTTTGAACTATTGAGTGGAATTTATAAAAAGCGATGAAAATTTAGGTGTACGCCCTACTTTTTGCCTAAAAGATCTCCTATGAAAGTTTTGATGATTCCAATGGATTTGAAATGTGGCTTACAGTCAAAATTCACTATTGGATCATATTATTTGGATTTTGTATGAGTTTCGAGGGTCAAAAACTCATTTTTCAGTTTGTTGTCATCTGGTACAACCACAATCGTGACCAAAAGTGTGCTATCGCGGGAGCGCGATCATGGCCCATGTGACTATGATAGAGGCACCTTAGAACCTATAGGGTCTATATAAAGGTTCCAAGATGCATTTGGGTATTTCCCCTTCCCCATTTAGACCTAGAAGCCCCAAAATGAGTGTAGTAACTCAAAATTGGTCATGGGGGGTGACTTGGGAGCTTAATTATCATCTTATATCATGATTATCTTCAAGATTAAGGTAAGAATTCATTGAATTCATGCTTGAATTTCCTAGTTTGGACCCAAAACCCAATTTATCTTAGGGCTTAATTTTATCCCAAAGTATGCTTCGTTTTCACCCATTCTTTGAGGGTTATGATTCCTTGTTCATATGTTTTGTATGTGGGACCCACTTAGGGTTTTGGTTTTGTTTATGGACCCGAAGCACTATAGTTCAATATAGGTTCCATTAGACTCGTATTGATGAGTAGATTACGATTTTGGTAATGTGATGGCATTTTGAGGATTGTAAAATGAAGACGAGCATGTGGTGAATAATTTGGGATTTTGTGGTTTGTCTTTGAGGTAGGCTTGTCTCTACTATTCTTCATGGATGATGTATGATATATATTGTGTGTGAATGTGAATTTTTAGATTGATATTGGATGGAATGACTTAGTGTTGAATATACATATAAGTTTGGGGATTAGGAGGGGGTTTTGACTCGTAGGTTGAATTACATAACACCCTTGTAGAATCCTATTCTCTTCTCCCTAGTTTGGGTAAATTTGTAGCATAGATATGATATAATGCTATTCTAGGAATATGTTTTTAGCATTTGAAGCATGAATTGTATATTTAGCCTTATTGGGCTAGTGTGATAGTTTTGGAATCATATGTTTGGTAGAGTTGAATTGAGTACCCTTTTTTCTTGTCGAAGTTACTATCTTTGGCTTGAATATGGCTTACTTGACATATAGGAGATGAACTAGATACCTTAGCCTAGTTTGGGGCATAGTACGCCTAATTATGGAAATTGTGGATTTGAAGTGGAATCGTACGACCCACTTAGGCCTAAGCTTACGTTAAGTCTTGTGGACTTAGTTGCAGATGTTAGACATAGAGGAGGCTAGTAAACCTAACAATAATGTTATTTCGTAACTTGGCAACTTGTATTGATGTTTCCAGATTGTAGCTTTTGAGTTATGGTTGTGATACTACTTGTGGAAGTGATATTGGGCATTTAGATATGATATTCCTCCTAGTTACGTTATGTGGCCTGTAGAGATTCTGTTTTCTCTTAAGACTTAATAATTGACCTATAGAGACAATGATCCTTTTTGTTATGTAAATTGGCCTAGAAAAGTAATATGGAAAGCAGGAGAGAAGAACTGCTCTCAGTTACCGCGATCGCGATCCCCACCGTGATCGCGATCACTTCAGCCACTTAATTCCTCATTGTCTTGATGTATGATCTATTTACATTTGATATCCTATAGACAATTACATATCTATCTATGTTATGCCTCCTAGATGTTAGATGTCTCTTATGTGAGAGATGATAATAAATTTATTGATATTATGCCTCCTATATATGAGATGATTAGAGGTATGCTACGGCTTATACATATGATTATTGGTATGAGTTACGAAAATGTATATTGGTCTAAGTCCATGATTATGATTTTGTGATTATTCCAGATAAATTAATGGGCCAAGGGCCGTGTTATGGTATTGATTAAATATCCAAGAAGTGTTGATCATTATGAATGATATGGTTATGATTTATGAATATGAATATGTATATATTTGTATACACATATCTATGGTATGGGATGGAGGACGATGTCGTATGATGCTTATTATTCCACTGATTGAATACTAATGATGGCATGCATAGGTTTGGTACGTTCATGATTATTTACCATTATAAATAATGTGATTATAAGCTAAAATATGATCTTATGACTGCTCTTCTTGTTAGACAATTAAGCTATATGGTAACTAGTGTCTATTAGGGGACTATATCACTTGATGGCTAGGAATAATGTATTAGTTAATGAATCTTTCTTAGTTGAAATATGGTAACTAGTGATGGTTAGTTAATAAATGGTGTCAGTTAATAAAAGATGGCTAGGTTACAAGTTGTAATGTGTTGTTTAGTAACGATTAATGGATATAGAATGATTAGTTAATAATAATGAATTGGGGATAAATGACAGTTTTGGTATAATGATGAAGCTTGATTAGATGTTTGGTGTTTTCCATTAAATGAATAATACTTAGTTCTTATCCCATGAATAAGAGTTATGTGAAGGATAATGTCTAGGCTAATAACTAGAGGTTATGTGATGACTAGCGAACTAGTTATGCTATTATAATAGGCGTTGGTTATCTAATAACGAGTAGTTGGGATGTATTGAGAAGATATATATATTTATGGTTATGAGTATATTGGCTTGTATCTGGGAACCTATTATATGCCTATATTTATGGGTTGATAGTTATGATGATATGTACCCGGCAAGGCCGGAGGATATTGTAATGACATATTGATACCGGACAAGGCTGGAGGATATTATGATGATATTGATACATGGTTTGATTTTGGAGAATACTATTGAGATTATATTGATACCCGGTTAGGCCGAAGGATATTGTGATGATATTGATAGCCGGTTTGAGTACGGAGGATACTATTGAGATGATATTGATACCCGGCAAGGCCGGAAGTTGATTATGATGATTATAGTCCTGATGAGGACAATTATGATGCGTTGTGATATTGATGGTATACTTTACATTTATTTTTGCATGTGCATCGCCTATCACCAGTATGCACCTATGTCTATCAGCCAGTATGGGACGGTTGCATAGATATGGGTGAAAAATATACCTTGTGTTATTGTTTGTTGATTGAACCTTCCGAGTTTAGGGCGGTGGGGGCATAGGATCGTCTAGGTATTTGGTTGTCTGGAGTAGCCAGTTATTCACGTTGTTATTGATATTGTTGTTATCATGGTTATGATCATTATTATGGCTAGCTTATGATAGATTGTTATTGATCCGGTATTGAGATTTAAGGTATGTTCAGACACTTTTATCTTATGATTGTATTATTAATCACAATTATTTTATGTCTAGCCATGTGGATAAGAATCCCTAAGTATAAAAGTATTTAAATCATGATAATATTATAATGAGGTCTTAGAATGGGAATATGATGATATAGGTTATGAGTTGAGATGACTTCATGTTTATATGTACTTATAACTATATATATATATCTAGCTATATGAAGCTATGGTACTACCGTATATCCCTTCCTTGTTGTTCATTTTATATAGTTGTTACTTCGCCTTGTATATACTATATATCTTTCTTTCTCTCTTTATTCGTGTATTGACCTGGGATATATGGTATAGCATTGATGTATATTGAATGTAGCTAGAATAGGATAGTTCACTATGATACTTCCTTAGTCTTATTTTGTTAGATACTTGGATATAATATGATAGTATTCCAATATTATTCTCATTGACTTATTATACGATTTATGGACTCTTGGGTGTAGTTTCCATTCTGTTTATATGTTGTGTATATCTACTTTATCTTTGGTGCTCATTTAGCAGTTGCGTACTGAGTACCATTCATTTGGTACTCATACTACACTTCTGCTGCCTGGAGATCATAGTACGGGTTATCGCCGTTAATGTGTGCATCGTACGGAGCAGCCCTGTTTCGGAGACATAGAGTGAGCTCCTGATGTTCAGAGTATTACTTATCTCTCTCTTATGTATTAGAGTAGTCTCTAAGTTTTTTTGAAAGACAAGTTATATCATTGTATAATTCTTGATATATCACTTTTGTACTTTTATGATACTAAAAGCTCTTGTACTGATACCACCGAGTTTTGGGATTCTTCTATGTTTTGATCTTTAATTCATATGTTCCACATTTTTTTCTTATATTAGTGAGTAGTACATTACTAGTCGTTCTGGACTATGGATTGGCTTGCCTACTGGTGGGTTATGGTATGCACCATCATGACTTGAGGAATCGGGTAGTGACAGTCACGACCTGAAGCTACCCCCTAGTCATAAAAATGGTGCTTACGGCTACAAGTGACTACAAGCTAACCCGTGAACTGGTACTTGCTGTGAGCACTAAATAATATAATAATAGAACCATATGTGTGGAAAATAACTTATAAGGTATTATAATCTAAAACACTGAAATATAATCTAAAAAAACTATATAGATTTAAATTGAATATATGTCCACCTATTTGTAACAATTGATAAAAATTGAAAATCGACTGTCTTACTAACTATCTGAAAGCCTCTATATATCATGAGTTAATGGGACAGACCCCCCAACTAACTTCGACTGACTGGACAGAAGGAGATACTGAACTAACTATAAAAGCATATTATGTCCTCGATGGAAGAGGACTCACTACTACTGCTGCTGGTTAACATTAAACTATCTAAGAACGACCGGGAAACTAAGCATCCAATCCTATGTTATAAGACAAGATAGCACAAAAGAAGAGTATGCGATCAGTACTTTGATTGTACTGGTACTTGAGATATGGAATACCTGAAATGCCTAAGATAACTGAACATGGATGCATGATCATATAAAATTTGATAATGTAAGACCAAGCATAAACATGTACTGAAGTAATCTATAATCTGAAAGACTAAAATCTGTGTAATTGAACAAATGAAATTTGTATACTTGGTAATGTAAACCTGAACTGATCTATTCTAAAAATTATACTGAGATTGTAGGAGCTGACTACAATCGACATGCCCCAATCTGACCGGTTGGGGTCTAACTTGTAATCCCAATTGGAAGGGTGCTGGTACCTTGGCAGGGGTACCAATATATGTCTGACAATGTGGATCCACAATGTAGATATCCCAAAGGATGAGGGTGTCATGCCTCTACTGATGGGGGATCCCTCATAATCTACGGTGGCGCCATAGGTCTGGAACTTAGGGACCGCTACTAACGACTCATCTCTCTACTAACGAGGGAGTCGTCATCCCTGCATTCACTTGGTTCTAAGTGTTACTTTCAACTAAATGAATTTGGTATTATTAGTTGTTTAACATAACATGGTACAGTACTTGTAAGTGCTCACCATGAACATGATGTTCTGAATATAATAACAAAATCCTGGTCTGACTGATTTGGTATTTAAAACAGAATCATGTAAAAACACCTAGGCATCAGGTGTTCATAACCCGCCAGGATTGAATGATTACAAAGATAATACAACAACATTTTACGATGGTAGGAAGCCATAACTAAGAGACCCAAAAGATGGTAAATTTCAATAACTATTAAAATACATAAATTTGAACATAAGGATGTGTTAAACATTGGAAAACAACATATTTACATGGTTTAGTTCGTAACTTAAGGATTTATCCTAAAGTTATGGGATTACGACAAGGTAAATTAAAATTCAAACTTAAATAACATGGGAACACATATTGACATGGCCTGAATTTGATTTATTAAGAAGTTCATGGATTTGATTCATAAATTTCAAGGATAATTCCATAAAATAGAACAAAATTCATACTTTCAAAACTAAAAAAAGTTTTTTGTGACAATGGGTGGAAGGAACCAATTGATGAATACTCTACATGGCTTAAATTACTTGACTTTAGAAGAGGGCTTGAATTTGAGACTTGAAAAATGTTCTTGAAGAAGAAACCCTAGATGGTTGTTCTTGAGTATGAGAGAGAAAATAATGTGGTAAGTGTTTGAGAATCGGGGAAAAATAATCTTATTTGAGGGTTATAAGTCATGGGTAGAAGTTATAGGAAAAGAAAAAGACTTAAAACTTGTCACGGCCCGAGGCTACCCCCTAGTCGCGACAATGGTCCTTAAGGGCACAAGTAATTATAAGCCAACCCATGAGCTGGTACCTGCTGTGAACACTGAATAATATACTGATAATGAACATGTGTGGAAATAACTAAATAAAGCCATATGGTTTTGAATACTGAAACACGATTAAATGTTAAATATGAACGTTTGAAGACATACTAAAAGAATGATAAAACATCTGATAAACTAACTAATTGTCTGAATGACTGAAAACATCTGAAAACCTCTAAACTGACTGAAGAATTGATGGGACAGGCCCCAACTAACTCCAAACTGAACTAACTAAAAAATGCAAAAATACTGAAATGACATAACAGGTCCTCGACATATGAGGACTTACCACAACTGTTGTTGCTGATAAGCTGAACTGTCTAAGTGTGGTTAGGAAATTGGGCTTCTGAACCTATGATATAAGACATCATAGCGCAAAGAAAATTATGTGATCAGTACTTTCAAGTATAAGATGAGGTTAGGTTGAAATACATAGGTTCGTGTGCATGAAATAACGACTGACTGAATAGCATGAGATAACTGATGCATAAATGTGTGAAAGCTATAAAATTTGCGAATGCATGACTAAGCATATAACATGATACTGAAATAGTCTGCAAACTGAAATACTAAAAACTGGTAACTGAATAACTGATGAACTGTATGCTATGGTCAAGCAAACCTAAATTAAATTTTGTACTGAATTCTGAACTGAGACTGTGGGAGGTATCATCTAACCGATATGCCCCAATCTGAGCTAATTGGGGTCCAACCTGTAACCCCAATTAGAAGAGTGTCAGTACCGTACCACGGGTACTAACAATGGTTGTGTGGATCCATTAAAATAATATCCCAAGGGACTAATGAGTAACCCTCATCTGGTAGGTGCTCTAATGAGATATGTATTACCCTCAACTGGTAGGTTGATTTCACTAACCTACACCAGCTACGTAGTTATAGAACTAAGGGACTGGTACTAAAGGTCACACCCTCTACTGGTAGGTGAGCTCACATCCCTGGGTTCGCTTGGTGCTAAATATTACTCCCAACTAAATGACACTGATTACTGGACTGAACTAAGCTTAACTGAGCAAACAACTGATAATGATGACTAACTGAATGACACACGCACGATTTATTTGAAACTGTTTTGAAGATACTGAAATTATGTAAACGGATAAGTATCGGGTGTTCATAAGTGAGTAGTTTTTATAGTAAAAAGTCAAGTGAATAATAGTAGAACTGGAGGAGTGAAAGGCACTTGACTGGTCCCTCTAGCACTGAATAAAAATAACATAAGGGCATATGTAGTTTTAAAACCCATAATAAAGGATCATTGCTCAAAACCCAATATTTAGACATTTCATTAAACACACGAGAGTCATGAATTTAAGAATGGGAAGGGGTAAAGCATATGATCGAAAACATAGTTTCAATACTAAAACCATGAATTAGGGATTTAACATAAGGATTTCAATACCCAAATCATATAAGGGCTCATTCCATCGAAAAACACTTATAACATAACTTGTAATCAAAATCACTAACAACTTTATTAAGTCAATTCATCATGAACATGTAAAAACTCATAATTTGATATCAAAAGGGGTTTTTTAGACTCCATGGGTGAAAACGGCCCATGGATGAACATCACACATACCTTAAATCCTTAAGCTTGGAAGAGAAACACAATCTTGTTGCTTTTCTTGAAAGTTCTTAGATTTGGGAACTTGATTTCTTAGTTTTCTTGAAGAGAAAGGAATGAAATTGATGAACTTGGGGGATGATTAGGATTTTTTTATGAGAGGAACTTGGAGAATATGGGCAAATAATGCCCTAATTGATGTTTTAATTCATATTTTTACGAATTAGATTAAGGGGAAAAGACTCAATTGCCCCTCAGAGAATTAAATTTACAACTGGAACGTGGATTAAAGGTCCACCACAATGTCATGAAGGGATCATCGCTATACCCACCACGACGCACCACTATCGCGGTGAGGTTCTAGAATCAAAATCTAAACATGACCCAATCCTCGTCTGAAAAATCCAAAACTTCCCTGAGATATGCCCCTTACACCCCTGTACATGAATTAACTCAAAAAACTACATCTCGGGGTCGGGAAGACAAATTTAAAAATCTTTGAAGTTTAGAGGCCAAAAATAAGACTAAGTCCCTAACACTTAGTGAAATTTTCAGGCTTTAAACCTCTTATACATGCAAGTAGGAGCTGAACTAACCTAAGAAAAGTGTGGGGTATTACAATATCTCCCTCTTGGGAACATTCATCCTCGAATGAGACAGATTAAGCTGAGAATACTAGGGAACCTAAAATCACATACTGAACAGGCATAATTGAAAACCTGGTTACATGACTGAGTTGTCTTATGAGTAACCATAGCCTCAGGATGGATCTAGTTTTGTGAAAAAAAGTTGAGAGGTTTATGACATGAAAACTCGGGGTACTGCAACATCCCCCTTGGGATTATTCATCCCCCGAATGAAACCAACTTAGCTGAAATACTAAGAAAAGCCTGAGATAATGCACGAGGCACTTATGAACAGAATCATGACTGAATGTCTGAATCTGAATCATGATGTATGAACTGAACTGAATTCACTATTTACTTGGATGCGAACAAACTATCCTTTGGAATGGCAATATTCGTGAAACTTATTATAGTATGACTAGATCGAAATTATAAATTCAATACACCAATATAATGTTTAAGCCTCTCATCATAACCACACATGAACTTCTAGGCAAACAACCCATCAAGGTATCTTTTTCATACTCTCTAATATTTCTATCATTAAAAGCTTCTATGCGCTATTCTTAAGCAAAAATCACACATAAAATTTCAACTAGCGATGACATATATCAAAAACATGGCCTTAATTTTACTCCTCACTTATAACCTTAGATAAAACAAGCATACAACAATCTTTCTCCAACATAAAATATTTACTCTCTCCCATCTTAAAAAATGTTCATCACCATTACCATTTCATAAGGAGAGGTCACTAAAAGGTTAAAACATGAGCCTAAAGCAAGAAAGAATACTATGCATAACTTGGACGCTTAACTGAGGCCTGAAAAATAAAGTATCTGTGACATAGATTCATTACAGAGATAAAACTTAGGATATACATGAAATAATATGAATTTTATTGATCATTATAAGAGTAACATGAGTACTGGAATTGAAAATACTGTGAAGCATGAGTATATTAGTCATGAGTTGCAAGACCTGAGTTTCGAGTTTATAAATTTCATGGAATATGATTCGTACTACTGAGCAAACTAGATCTCCTTATACTAAGAACTCAAAGCGTATATGATTCTATGAAAGGTGTGTGAATTAAGCTATGAGCAGGGAACTGACATGTAAAGCATGAGTATATATCATGATAACTGAAGTTCAAATACTGAAATAAGAATGGGTTGGGAATCATACTCCCTTACTACTATTCTACAACATATTGACATCACTACTGGAATCTGAGATCCTGACTTGGTTACTTATTCTATCATGTCCCCCTAGCTATAAGCCAACACTCTATGTCTGTGGGATCCCTTTGATAAACTCTGAACTGCAACCACTTTACTCCAAAGTTTGAAATATGACAATGCTCATCAGTAATAAATTATTCCTGAAAGACTATGCTTGAAAGTGCAAAACTCTCTTCTAATACTCCCCTCTGAGACATAACTCTTTACTTTGTATAGCCATAGCAGTCATCACATAATAACTTAAACACTGACTAACTTAGAATCTTCACGAGTATCACCATACCATAAGTTCACACTATCAAGAATTTCAACACTACTTTTTATTAGCCCAATCTACAAAGATTCAAACTTAGATATCATCCTTCTTGCTCTAAGATATAAAATGATCTGACCCCTAGGCACTGAGATACTACCCCTCCAATTAATAACTAGTTTATTAGGAAACTAAAAATGGATGACTCTATTTCTATAGTCAACTGAGGAATAACACGAATAAAGCCTATCCATGCCGAGAATGACATTAAAACCAATCATTTGTAGTTCTACAAGATTTACCAAAATAATTTTCTAAGATACTGTAATCGGGCAGTTTCTGCATACCCTCTTGGCTATGATATATTTTCCCACTGTGGTAGACATGAAGAAAGGCTCTACTAATGTTTCAAGACTGACACCAAAATTGACAGCTATATACAAGGTTACAAAAGAAAGTAAAGCTTCGAGAAATAATAAAATATAAATATAAAGATGAAAAACCTGTAACATACCCGTAACCATATCAGGAGAACTTTCCTAATCATGCCAGGACTGAAGTGCATACAATTTATTCTGGCATTGTTCACTGGTTGTACTGGAAGTGGCACCCTACTGAGTGAGACGACTAGCTAGAACTTGAGAACGACTGTGCTGACTATACAGACCCACCTATGGGCATTCTCTAACTCTGTAGCCTGGCTTGCCAAATCCAAAACACACACCACTACCGACACTACACACACCCTGATGATTCCTATCATACCTTCTACAGAGCAGATTAGTACAACCATTGTTCATGATACTCTAGGGCTTAGAGTCTATCACCCTATATCAACTATCATTCCTGAACTTTGGTACTGGTGTACAAGATGAAGTTGAAGTTGGGGCTGAGAATTTCTAACGGAACTGGGAATGGTTACCACTCTCTGAGCTTGACTTAAAACTACCTATTAAGGCCCTCTTATTTTCCCTTCCTTTCTCCCTACACTTCTTCTCCTCACTCAGCTGAGCATGAACTATAATCCTAGATAGCAAAACAACCTACTGATTTTTTTTTGAACAACTAATGAGTGATCTAAGGTAGTGAAAGTATTTCTGAATTAAGCATGAGAGACATGCTCATTTAGGATATTTCTTGAATAGGCAGATGCGCGGGTTTCTTCCCATTCCTTCTTTTGTTATTTCTTTTGGGAGGCATTGTGTATAAACGAAATAAAGGATAACTCAGGAAGTGGGTTTAAATATAACTCATGCTCTTTCGCATGATATGAACACTAAAAAAGGTGAATTTTTTCCTAGAATGTCTTGTAGCCACTTGTCCATAAGTATGGCGCACTTATGGACTCTAAAAAATTAGTTAATATAGTCTAATTTATCTTTAAAAATTAGTTAAGTTGATTCTAAAAAAATAAAACACAATAAATTAAAAAATAAAGCAAGTAATATTTAAATATTGAGCCCGTGCATAACGCAGGCTAAACATCACTAGTATGTAAAACATACCACTTTACTAAATAGCGAACACGTGCTCAACTAAAATGATATTCTTTTGGTCCCAAATTCAATGATATTCTTTTTTTTTAATATATTTAAAAAGTTTCATAATTTAATAATTAAAAATAAATTAATTTTAAATTTTTTATTAATAAAATAATTTATAATCGCATAAATATCTAAAATTGATTTTAGACCATAAGTTGTAAAAGTTGTTTTTTTTTTAAATTTCGTATCATGTAAACCTTATAAAAGTTTACTGTGTCTACATCCTTTACTTCTAGCAACTTGTTTTTGGACTGTACTTTTACTTGAGATATATGACAAATGTTAATTAGGTGATAAAAATGTATGAGGGGAATTTTGGATTGGGAGAGTGAAAAGAGTTGGGCACAACAAAATTTTAGAAGCAAAACTCCAACTAGGAGTATGATCTCAAAAGCTAGTTTAGCCACAGTGATCTATGGTGTATGTATAGAACGAAACCTGCGTATTTTTCAGCACATAGAGAATACCAAGTAGTTGCTGGTGCATCAAAATTCAAGGGCGGCTCAAGCATGTTGGAGACCTTACAATTTTAAAAAAATTATATTTTCTTATTTAAAATCTATTTTTCTAACTTTTTGAGATGCAAAGTCGTTAATAATTTTTTAATAATCGATCTCTTCGAATAATTCTATTTCAATTGATAATATAGGCAATCCACTTAATCTTTCTTGAGAAATTGTTGATCTTAAATAAGATTTTATAATTTTTAATTTTGAAAAAGCTTCTTTCCGTGGAAGAGATTGTTACAAAAATTGTTAACATTATTCTATAAGCAATATAATCATTTAGAAACGAATCAAGTTTTTTTATTTGATAGAATATCTCGATTAGAGTATTATTCCATTTTTTTCACATTTTCGTTATCAAATTATCAAATTTTATTTTACTTTTAAGTTTTGAATGACCAAATTCATACTTTTTAGTTGGCATTTTAAGATCCTAACAAATATTCTAAACACTATCTACAATATCAATTAAAAAAGATAAATATAAAAAATAAAAGTAATATTAGCAAGTTAAAATAACATTAACCGATTTAAAAAACATGAAAATTTAATTCCAAAATATCTTTTGGATGCTCTCTTCAAGTTAAAATTATCAAACTCTTAAACCTTTGAATTGTTCAACTATGAACTCTTGAACTTAAGAGGAATAAAGTAAGAAAGAATAAAGAGAGTGAGAGTGAGAAATAAAAATTGAGAAAGAGGTAAAAAAAAATGATAACCTAAAAAACAAAAAAATAAGACTAAGGTTCTTTTTATCCATGGAAAATGTAAAATGTGGGTCATTCATCAATCAAATCATTTGTCTATCAAATTTCTACTTTTAAGCTATGTACTTTATTTCCCTCCAAAAAGTTCTATCCTTTTATTTTACATAAATGTATAGGTAGTAATTTTTTTTTCTTTTAAAATACTACTTTAATAATTAGAAGAAAATGGGACTCCCAAATTTAGGGGCCTAAGGCAATGGCCTTTTTGGTCAAGCTGTGCCTTTTTGGTTAAGCTGTCCAGTCGGCCCTATATCAAATGAAGCTCTCTTTATGTACAAGAGTTAGATACAACATGAGATTGTTTGGACATATTAATTCTCTGAAAGAGTAATTTTCTATTTTATCTGTGTTTTTTGTTTTAATGATTGTCTGAGAAGGGTTTGGATTGGTTAATCCACTCCTAGTTTGTAATGAGTTTCAATTAGTAATTAATAAAGTTCCTTTAATTGCCAAAAAATAAATTTTAGGTCCATAGAATTCGATATTATATTTTTGGAAGTAATTACACACTCCCCTACTTTTTTAATTACGTTACTCTTTCTCCCTATCAATATATATAATATAGCCGACATATACATAGCATTCTGTGTATATGTTGGGATTTTTCTAATATGTTTAGGGAGTTGAGATTTTTTATAATATTAGAAACATAAGTTGTGTATTTGTGTAATTTTTAGAACTAGGTAATAAAAGTTAAAGGCCCATAATAAGAAGACAAAAAAGCTGGCCCAGTCCAAAAATAATGATCCGGCTAAAATAAAATCCTAAAGCAAAACAACAAATAGTAGATATCGAACTTTTCAAAAAGAGTGTCTGATATACTTCTTCTTTGTCTCCTCCACTGCTTGAAAATGTCGCCTGAATGTTGCCGTCAGAATCACCATCTCAAGGTGGGACAAGTTAATTAAGGGTGAAAAAAATATTTCAAAACTAAAAAAAAGTGACACAAGTCTTAAATATTGAGTAGAGGTGACAATTTTAAGATTAGTGTTAATGACAATAATTTTAAAACTATCAAGTTTTATTATTTACACAAATATCTCTACACCATATTTACACAAAGATCCCTACACCATCACCACCACTCCTCCTCCACACCCATTTTGTTGCCGCCGCTGCCGCCGCCTCCTTTTCCTCCACTATCACTATCATTACCATTGTCACCTCTTCCAGATTCACCATTATTTCCTCTCTCTACATAACTATCACTTATTTTTCTTCTTTTTCCCCCACCACCGGCGCTATCAACACCATAACAAATATCATCTTCTCATTCGATGTCACCACCAACACTACCACCTTTACTTTTATCATAAATATTAATTTTTCGTGGGCTCCTCCTCCAACCAGATTTTTTCCAGAAATTAAGTAAGTATCGAAGTTGCTGCAGCAACTATCGAAGTTGTTGCAGCAATAGTCGAAGTTGCTGCAGCAACTATTGAAGTTGCTGTAGCAATTTCAATAGTTGTTGCAGCAACTTTGATAATTGTTGTAACATAACAACTAATAGTAGTTGTTGCAGCTATTACCGTAGTTACTGAAGCAACTCTTGTAGTTGCTAAATTTGTTGAATTATTTCTTCATTATTTTTAAAAGAAATCAAAAAATTTCTTTTCTAACTTTTCAATTTTTTTTAAAAAGTAGTCCATGAAAATTTAAAAAGGAAGAAGAACGAAATGAAATGAGAAAGAAAAAGAAGAAGATACGATGGAAGAAGAGGAAAATCTAGAGAAAGAAAAAAAATAAGAAGAAGAAGATGGGGAGAAAGAAATTTGAAGAGAGAAAGAAGAAAAAAGAAAGATTGAAAGATAAAATAAGGAGGGAAAATCTAAAATTTGAAATTTGGAGTTGGAGGACTTTTAAATTTTTTTAAAGTTTTTAAAAATTATACTTTACACTCTAATTAACTTAATCAAAATTTAAATAAAGCTTTGAACTTAGCTGATCAAAGTTATCACCATTTTTAATTTAAAGACTTTTTTGTCACCTTCCACCTAATTTTCTCCTCAAGGTGCTTCTACTTTAGATCTGCTTCACTCTTGGTCCCTTCCTCAAGATGGATAAATTGTTTTTCTCAACTTTACAGTTCCAAGGTAAGGCTATTTCATGTTCTTTCTATCCTTCTTGATTTTTTTGTTCTAACACTAGATCTTCAGGTGGTCGAGGTCTATCCAAAGGGATTAGAGAAGGAAATGATGTTTATCTAGCTAAATTTAGGATGATTAAATTCTCCTATTTTACTTTCTTTATTCCCCATATCGATCGACCTATATATTAACAAATGCTTTTTAGGTGTGGAAATTGTGCTCTCATTGCCATCTTGCCAGGATTTACTGCTCTGTCAACCTTTAAGTTTAAAACCCCACACTTTTTTCATTTTTGGTGGAGTATTTTTATAGATAAAAGGTAAATACCTAGTTAGTTTGTATTCAAAAAAGTAAATATTAAATATTGTGTTGTGTATTTTCAGGAATGCATTATAGTACACATTCCTGTAAAAGTGTATTCAAACCCCACACTTCTTACAGGAATGCATTATAGTAAATATTACAACAACAACAACAACAACAACAAACCCAGTGTATTCCTACCTAGTGGGGTCTGGGGGGTAAGATGTACGCAGTCCATACCTCTACCTCTAAAGAAGTAGAAAGGCTGTTTCCGATAGACCCCCAGCTCAAGTTACGAGATACCACACAAACTCATAGTACAGCACAGAACTAGATTACATAACATAAATACG
>NC_061118.1:106503842-106512241 GCF_002878395.1 Capsicum annuum | reverse complement strand
CGGCACCTTCTTATCACACAACACCCCCGACGCGAGCTTCCACTTCATCCATCCTGTCCCAATACGGTGCGAGACATCCTCGTCTGTGTTGTCTATTTTCTTTAATGTCTATCTTGCTTCTGGATGATTATCCCTGTTAGCTTTGCTATGAATATGAGTGAATGTTGTTGTGTACTTTATTTTTACTGTAGTTTTAGCTTGCGAATTCTCACTCTTAGATTATGAATTTGGGAATTATCCATATTTAATATCTTCCTAATCAGCCTTGGAAGCTCTTGAAAAGAGTGGAATTCTTATTTAAGCTCTTGTTCAAAGGACAAGTAAGCGACTCTACTAAGTTATTCCCTTCCTACTCCCTCCATCCCAAATTGAGATGACATATTAATTAAGAAAAATAATTAATAACATGACTAGTTTACCATAGTGCCCCTATTAAATGTGTTTGCATTTTAATTTGAAGAAAAAGTAATTAATACAAAGGATAAAACATGAACAAAAACTATCTCTTCTTGATTAATGAAAAAGAAAAAGAAATCAAATTTGGAAATTTGGGACGGAGGGAATATTATATATGTATGATTTGCATGTTAACTTACTACATGTTATCCTTGATTTCTTTTACTGTCTCTACTAACTCCCAAGACACTTCCGATACTTCTTTAATTATACCATATGTATTCCTTTCCCTCTGCAATGAATACTTCCAGTATATCCCTAGTAATAGCCTCCATGTTTGTCGCTATCCTAATTTATTTTGCTTGAGCATAAATGAGATTCCCTTTATTATTTTTCAAGTATAAACCATAAAAGCTCATGCATGAATTACCCCAACTAGCCCATCTGTATTACACTTTATGATTTCCCATCAGGAGGTCTCCATGTTACAGTATTGTCATACAATTTAGATTTATAGTTTCTGAGTAAATTCACCACTGTTGGGCACTCCATAGGGATCCCTTTGATCCATCGATATATCAATTCTCACCATTTTCTTGATTAATTCTTAACTTGCATCACCATGATGTAGAAACTAGTGTCTCCTCCATGACTTATAGCATTCCTCCTCTTTCTTAAGGTTCATATTATAATTATTGGTACTTCTTTGTAAAGTTCCACTAATTTAGGTGGTCTTATAAGCCTCCACCACGATATGAGCACATTCAGTAAGTGCATATTATCAATGTTGATACTTGCAATAATAGCAAACTGCTTTCATAGCCTACTGATGTGGGAGCTGTTAGAAAAAAAAGGCTGTAATAGCTCTCATTGTGTATAGTACCACCATAATAACTAAGGATATATAAGTAAATGACCAAAAAGAAAAAGGAAGCGAAATAATTTTACTAAGAAAACAAAAGAGAAAGTAGTAGAAAGGACAAAGCCCCTATGTATGTAATTTGCTTAAAAATAAATAGAAGGATAGAGGGATGGGGAGTTTTAAATGATCAACAACAATGGAAAAGAAACAGAAAAAGATAAGGACAGGAGACTTATACAACTGTTCAAATTGTAGCAGCAACTTTTGAAAAAGATTAAGCACTCACAAACTCTAAAAATAGTTCCCATGTTTGAAGGGTTTCACAAGGTATTGAAGATCTTTCACCTGTGAAGAAAACAATATATTTATACTATGATCACTCAATGTTGCTTGGTTTTGATTAACAGTATATTTGGAATTCTCTTTTTCTTTTGAAGGAACCATTAGAATTCAATCAGATTGGGTTAAAAACAAGTCATATTTAAATAAGTCAACATGGATAGACTATGGGAAATTAATTTACTTATAGTATGGGTAGATATAATCCAATGAAGTGGGATAGTAGCATGAAAATAAAAGTTGGGTACTCAAAAGGAAAAAGGTCTAAAATATATCTAAGTTTTGGCAAAATTTGTTGTAACACACCTTAATTTTGCAAGGGTCCTATGACCCCCTAGATTATTTTTACCGTATTTTGATGTTACGATCTAAAATCCAAGGGTCATGATGGCACTTGTCGTGGTGAATCTTGACAAGTAAGCCTATCACCTAACCAATATACAAAGGGTAAAATGACATAAACAACCCCAAGATAAGGTTTTTACAATGAAGCTGAACCATAACTGCATAATAAAATGCGAAAACAAACATAATAATGCAACAGCAACTCCCAAAATCGATGTCAACTGTGTAAGAACGTATCTAGTAGAACTCGAATCCAAGAAAATACATAAGATATCCAAATACAAAAGAAACTCTGTCTCCAAATTTAAAATAAAGACATTGTCTATAAAGAAAGGTAATAAAAGACACTCAGATGCCAAAAACGTTAACCACTACCTCGAAAGTTCTAGATATCTCCTGAATAAAGCTGCGTGGGGTACACCCAAACTTAAATTTGAACCAGAAAGTTATAGTAGGAGTGGGTATGGTCCACTTGTACTCAGTAGGTATCATAGGCCAACCGAGCAATGTAGATAATAATGTACACAAAATACATACTAAGGGCATGTCACATGCAATAAAAAATATTCACAATGATAGTGAAATACTTTGGGTTTTAAACCTTATAAAATTTCTCAATTTTTGGTTTTTGGACATCATACGAGTTGGGGTACTAGTTGTATGATAGGGTACGAGTTAGGTGACCCATTCGTATATTATCCAGTGTCGGGTGGTTAAGTTTCTGGAATGGGTACGAGTCGTATGATTGGTGACGGGTCGTTGGTTTGGGTTTTCCATCACTTAATATAAAACTTAGTAACTTAAATTGGATCTGATTACGAGTGGCTTACCATGAGTCATAAGGATAAGGTACGAGCTGTATAGTCCAACTCGTATGTTGGACAACGTTCTACCCCTCATGATTCTAGCTAGGGTACAATTTTATTGTACTAATCATAATTGGTTGGGTACGTTTGGCTTGGGTGGTCGTATGTTGGACAATGTTGGGGTCCAAAGTAAGGCCTAGGGTACGAGTGGTGGGTACCACTCGTATGGTAGGGTATGATTGGTATGGAGTGGTCATACCATCCTACAAGAATTTTAAGCAGTTTAAGTTGGGGGTAATCTGGATATTTCCCCTCTTAACCTCTTAAGGTACCACAACTTATATCACTCTTAGGACATCATTTAATCTATTTTCAATCACTCAAACTCTCTTGAAACATTCTCAAATTCTCTCAAGGCTCTTGGATCAAGGAAGGCTAGGGTTTCACCAATAGGATTAGTTTGGGGCTTATAAGGTTGATTTCTCTCTGCCATCTTCATAATCTAAGGAATGTTATTCCTCTCTCATTGTTGTTTCAACTAAAGGCATATTTATGAATTATTTTTATGGCATAATTGTTATATGGTTTTTGGGTTTTCAAATATATATTGGGGGCTTTGGTTACAATGGTTGGTTATGGTTTTCCCATGTATTTTACTTATGGTTTTCATATTATTATGGTGGTTTGAACATTGAGTTGCATGAGAATGGTCAATTGATATTTGGTTTTGGCTTTGGAAACACTATGCCCCCAATATGTTTGATAAAATCCCTATGAGAATGTTTTTGGTTAAATTGTTGAACTTTCATTGAACTATTGCATGATATAAGTTGGTAATGGAACCCTAAATGGTATAAATGGTTTGAAATGGCTAAATGGTAAGGTTTTAGTGGTTATGGTTGGTCTAATTGAAAGCCTTGTGGGGTATAAGGAAATCCCCCAAGCAAGTATGATAATGATCACTTATGGAGTACATGGGATTGCCCCAAGTCAACTAAATAATGTAATCTATGGTTACATGGGAATTCCTTTTTGTATAAAAGGTTGGCTAAGGATATTGCTTGCAAGCTATAGTCAGTATGAAAATACCGCTACTTATAGGCTTGGTTAATAATAAATAGAATGGTGGTTTAGTTGTATGGTAATGGTTTTAATTGCGAAATATCGGCAGGGTATGATAGCTAATCGTGAAGGTATGAGTCCAATGGATGGACACTGAAAATTCATGTTTGCCAAGATGAGTATTGGCCATGGTGGCCATATATGATACTTATGGGGTACATGGGAATCCCCTAAGTAAACTTGTACATATGTATCATGGAGAGCAAAGGGTACTCAGGATTTCCCTACTCCGATGGTATCTCCAGTTTTTGCGGCTACGTACATCGAGGCCTGTTCAAGGGGTTACACTGGATCTATATAGCCCGTGGGTGGTTCTATAATGGTTAAGCTACACATATCCAGGTTAATGGTTTTAATAGCATGCTAAACCCGATTTCCTTTCCCGGAATGGTTATATATATGTATGTATGGTTGTGGATGCATATGGTTGGTTTACTTGGTTTTAAAGGTTGACATTATTTTATCCTTATCTTAAGTGCATGCTAGCGTTCACCCACTAACCTATCTTCAGGTGGCTTTATCCCTATGCGATGTAAGAACCAACCGTTCTACTCCTTCTACTTAGAGATCAGATTCGAGATCAGCTGTTGGATTGAAGTGGTGAACTTTCATATTCGAGAAGGCTCCATTTCATATCATTGATGTTTTTACATACTTTGGTTATTTCATATACATTGGTTTTGGCTATGGTTGGGGGCATGTCCCAACCAAATATTATTTTACTTTCAGTTAGAGTCTTTCTGGAACTACTATGGGTTGGTATGGATGGTGTTGGTATTGGTGTCAACCTTATTGACATTGATATTGGGGATGATACCATTTGACTGTATTTATGATTAATCCATCTTTTATGTTATGGACTCGTACTTGGTTGTTATTTTGGTTTTGGTATGATTATTAGTTGGGTATTGGATGGTTGGATTTTCTTGGGTTGGTCACGGTTATGGACCTATCCTAGATTCTGGATTGGTACAAATAAGCTATCTTTTTATATGTTCAGAATTCATCCGACTTAGGGTATGCGTTTGGCGGTTGGGTTGGGTAACGGGGGTGGTCCCCAGTCCTGGTTGGACTTGGGATGCCCATTACGATAAGCCCCCGATTCTGGTAGTGTCAGGTAGCCCACACCGCTTACTCTAATAGCTCTCATATATATCACAAATACAACAACAACACAGCCTGTAGAGCACAAGCACACATTATATCACATGCAAGTAGAAATAGAGAAGATCATGTACATACATGATGGTCAAGTAAGGATATAGACCAAGTATAGATATAACAAGTCAATATGGAAATCCAATTACAACATCAATCTCAATAAAGAAAATGTAATGTATAAGATGATGATAATGCACGAGACCGCCGCACAGTCTCTATTTACGCCTACAGAGCCAAAGCTTACCTATGTAGGACCCATGGGGGTTTGTGAACCCATACGCAATTCATATATCATTTCTCTTACAGATTTATAGCTTCTAGATATAGGGGTCATGGGGGATTCGTCAACCCATATAAAACCCATATATTCATATCCCAGTGAGTATTTTCACAACCAACAACATAATGTATTTTTACAACCAACCACATGATACTATTTCCACAACCACGTGAGTTAATATCCACTCATTAATTCCAACAAAAAAATGTGAACACAATATAACACACAAATGATATGACAAATCACCTTTTCATCAACAAGATATAGTTATTCTCATGATTATAAGGCTATTAATAATAAAAAAGGACCCCACACAATCACACATATCACATAATGTCCCCAAGTCAACAAATATACCACATATAGGCCCATATGGGCACAACACATGGATAACCATTATTCATGATTAGTTCGCACCTTTAATATGCATTTTAGTATACAATTTAACTACCCAGTTCAGTCTGAAGAGTTAAGCCATAAATTACCTTGAATGCCGAAACTAGTCTGCTACATTTCGAACCCATGACCTTACTTTTCACCAACGATCCTGAAATCAAATAAAATAAAGTAATATAGAATCTATGCATCACAACAAAGCTAACGATACCTATATTGCCTGCTGTTTATTCGGGGTCAAAACGGACCCCCAAAATGAGTTTTTAAAAAAGAAAGGAAAAATTAAAAATTTATTACAAAAATGCATTTTCTGTATTTTTACAAATCTGCAGCTGAAAACCCAAGTCAAATCGAGTACAAAAGGAGGTTCAAATCGAAGAAAAACCATTTTAAGCTTTATCCGGTAAATTTTTTAAAATCCGTATAAAAATTATGAATTGAAGTTGTTTTGAAGATTAATTTGATGAAAATCTAATAATTATAGGATTAAAATATTATTCAAGTAAAAAGAAGTGAAATTACAATTTAAAATCCAGCCATAAGATTTTTGGAATTTTGAGAAATTAATTAAGAATTAAAGTAGAAAGGGATGAATTCTCACCTTAAATCCGTAATAATCAAGAAATAGATGTTAATCTAGCATCCAAAGATCCCACAAGCTTCACTTTTATGTTTTCACACTATTTTAGGGTTTAACTCTCAAGAAGCAAGGTGAAAGAATGGGAAAAAAACAAGGGTAAAAGCTGTTTTATATTGCAGTTTTTTTTTACACTAGATTCTTAAGTCCAAAAATGGACTTTGACGGGGTGTCCGGGATTCGTTTGAATTATGATATATGCAAATAAACTATGAAATCTCACTAAATTTGATTCTCCAGATTCAACGACGATAACAAAAATTTTAAAAACATCGTTTTCATAAAGTTGACCCCTAAAACCAGAAATTAATATTTTTCAAATCGAGGGTAGAGATGAGATTTAATAGTTGTAAAATAACATCAAACATGTTGGCAACCTAAAATTGATGTTTCAGACACGTTGACAAAGTCGAATATTTCATTTGAGGTAGTTTTGATCAAATGTGGGTCCCACAACCATATTTTTTATTTTTAAACTTTTTGACCAACAGGTAGAAATGAGCTCGGGTACATCGAGACCCAAACTAAAAGGTCTACCTAGCCTAAAATTTATATTCTAGAGCTGCTGGTGAAGTCCGTTCAGCTATCCGCCACACAGATCAAACGATAACCACACAGGTTCGTAATAAGGTTCCCGAAGCCACCTAAATCACAATATCGCACAAATGGTTCTAAAATTCATCGAAAACCATGTCAATCACCCCCACATCCAAAAAATAACACAATGTAACTAAGGAAAGGGGTAAAATAGTCTAATGATACAAAATCACAAATTTCACGTTTTTCATCAAATTTTTAGATCGTTACATTCTATGGTGCATATTTTTTAGCTAGACCAATTCAGACCCTTATGCACTCACTGTGCGTATGTACACACAATAGTTCAACTGGCAAATAAATGCCATAAAAATATGGTAAAAAATAATCTATGGGGGTCATGGACCCCTGCAAAGTTGAGGCATTTTACAGAAAATTTTGCCAAAGTTTAGGTATATTTTAGAATTTTTGTTCTCTACTAGAAATTTAGTTATGATTTAGCCTAATAACAGAGTTAACATAGGATCGATATGATGTGATTATAGATTGATTGAAGGAAGACAGACTGCTTGATATGACTAATTTGGTATTCTGATATGAGTAATATGTCACGACTCGATTTCACGAGTCATGACTGCACCTAATTTATCCCGCTAGTAGGTAAGTCAAATTATAGTCTAGAACTTCAAACAATGGGCTAGTTAGTAGAAAATAACATAAATTTTGAAAATATACAAGTAAAAGAATTTCAAGTTATAAGAATACGGATAATAATATCATAAAGGAAGAGAAATAAAAGTGAATAGCAATACCCCATGACCTAGTATAGTCAATACAACAGCCACTAAACAAATTAATACAAGTACTATGCAAGTTAAATAAACACTAGCCTCGAAAATAGAAAGACTAAGAAAAAACATAAAATGGAGAAATGGTCAACTCCAGTTCCGACAGCTTACCTTATCTCCAAACTCTAACATGCACAATTGCAATGACAACGATGATAACTAGTACTCGGATCTACACAAAAAAAGTATAAAAGTGTAATATGTGTACGAAAACCACGGGTACATAGTATACATTATTAACCGTCTAAGCTAAATCATAATGTTAATATAATAAAATGCGAGATAAGTATGTTAAGTCAAGAATAAAAGAAAAACCTGGAATAATGTTCCAAACACTGAAAGTAAATAACCGACATAATAATGTTAAAGAAAAACATAACTATCTCTACATAACTGGCCCCCATAATTCAATAGGTGCAAATAAAGTAAATAACCGAACGCGGACCCCCATACACTACTAAAAAAAGAGGAAACCCAACCAAAAAAATTGATCACATGTGGTCAATTTTTCTACATTTGAGATAAAAAATCGACCAAAATGCGTGGTCGAAAAAAGCATGATAATTTTTTAAAACTGACCACGTGTGGTCATTTTTTTAAACATATATATATATATGTGTGTGTATATATATATATATGTATATATATATATATACATATATATATATAT
>NC_061118.1:106489623-106500842 GCF_002878395.1 Capsicum annuum | reverse complement strand
ATATATATATATATGTATATATATATATATACATATATATATATATATATTTAAAATTCAATAATATCTTTTTAAAAAAATTTATTTTAAAAAATAAATTTCCAAAAGAAACCAACCACAAGTGGTCGGTTCTGTATTTAAATTAATTAATTAATTTATAAAAACTACCAACCACATGTGGTCGGTTTTTTTATTTAATAAAATAATTTTTAATTAATTATAGTAAACTGACCACATATGGTCGGTTTTTTTTAAAAAATTATTAGAAAAATTGATCACATGTGATCGATTTTCTGGAATTTTGTTTAGAAACCGATCATATGTGGTCGGTTTTTTTGAAAATATTTTTAAAAACCAACCACATGTTGTCGGTTTTCTGAATCTTCTTTTAAAAATCGACCACGTGGTCGATTTTTATAGTAATTGTTTTTTAAAAATATCAACATATAGTTATGCTACATTCCATCAACCAGCATAATAATACAAACATTTTAAATGAAGTGATGTACAAAATTTATCAAGGTTCCAAATCCAACTTACAAAACATACAAAAGTCTAAAAACTAAAACTCATCATCCTCTTCATCATCCGCATCCTCAACCTCACACACAGGATTTGATCCTCCTCTGTGGTGATATCATCCAGTGGGCCTAGACCTTTTGCAGTCCAAACTGCATCACGAGGACAAGGAGGAAGAATCCCTGTAGATCGAATAAAAGAGTTGATCTGCTCCTGCATCATTTTGATTTGTGATGTTGTTTCCTCCTCCTTTTACTTTGCTATCTCAGTCTGTATAGCAAGCTCTTTAGTGAGTTGAGAAACCATATTTTTTAGTAAATCAATGGTTTCTCTATTAGCTGATGAGGGATAGGATGTATTTTCGGATGAGGACCTAATATTCTAGCTAAAGCATTTTCTGTGATACCCGTAGTATTGGCCTCTAACTAGAGAACCCACAGTTTTATTCTAGAACTCCTCTTCTACATCTTTAGGTATTGTTTCACCCTTACTTTTATAAGACTGTGTACTACAATGCTCATTAATGAACTGCATCTATTTGTCCTATATTCAAAGTAAAGTTAAATTTAATAGTAAGAAAATATTAAACTACTTGTACTTGAATAATATCAAATTTAAGAAAAAGCTTCATAAATACAAAATTTGATTCTTACATAGGTAGCTTTTGCACGAGGCTCAACCTTGACATCTTCATCAGTTGGGTTCTTTTCCTTCCTTACATGGGCCCCTCAAGTACCTCATGTTGTTGTATCTTCCTACCTAATTTTTTTTGCATATGATAAAATTTTTAATCTTTAAATGATTAAAAATTTAAACAGAAACAAATAATTAAACCTGTAAAAGTTACATAACTTATTTTGCTCTATAGTAATTTGACTAACTGCTCCCGCAGTATGTAGAGGGCCACCCTTGGACGATGCCCTAACTTTCTTTCCTTTATCACTCAACACTTGATATTCTTCACTACTTCAGTAGTGAAGATAATCTTGCCACATGGGTTCGGGTATAAATTCTGGATGTTTCCTATTCGTTCTGGCATAATCCAACAGACCATTCATTATAAGTCTTGCTCTTCCATAAAAATTCTTATGTATAGCACAGTCATTTGTTTCATTCCACCAAAACTATTTCTACAACAACACCAAAAGTCTAGTATTAACTTTTTTGTTCCAATAATGTGTTAAGTAGTCGATAAGTTAAATCTTTACCTAAAACTCTTTAAACATTTCATTACTGTCAAATTCTGAAACCTTTTGCCAACTTGTCCAATAGTCATTGAAGTGCCGACCAGTGCATTTAGTCATAACTTTTCCAATTCCACAATCAGGCAAAAACCTACAATACAAGATCAAACAATAATTTCACAGAGCATAGTAATATAGTAAATAAAAAATGCATAATGTTGTTATATTTAGAAATATTACCCTACTCCATATGAAATAATATATCACCTCCGATAAGCATCTCTGTCTCTAGGCTGCAGAACAAGTTCTAGTGGATGCACTGGTATGGGTGGATCAGAAGCACCAGATGGTGTGCCTCCAAGAAAAAGATCTGTCAACCCAATAGATCCAGTAGAATCACTGTGAGAATATGGGTGACTACTAGTAGAGGGTACTATAGATGATGGTAGATGACCGTATATGCCAGCGATCATCTTATAGTACTATAAAGGCGGTGGCATGGAGACAGGAGAATAATGAGTCATTGTAGACCCATGAAGTAGACTCACGTGCGTAGGAGTAGGAACTAAATAATGCGACGACCTGAATAAGAGGATTGTGCTGGTATGTCATCAAATCGACCCACAGATATATGAATACCTGATGGTAGTCTATAAGACGGAGGTTGTTTTTTTCTTTTTTGTCTTTGTAGGATCAAATTTTTGCTTACCTTTGTCACCTTTACCTACTATATAAATTATGTAAAGTTAACAAGTAGTAGTCCTTACAAAATGAATATAAGAAAACACCAGTGTTAAAATATTTCAAGTAACTAATTTCAAGTTACTAATTCACATTTCAAATCACTAAATCAATATTAACACATCAGTGAAAAAGTTACATAACCATAGCAAGTTTAGGCTTACTTCAACAACACGAGATAGACAAGAATATTTCTATTACTACATAAAAGATGGAAAAGTCACAACAACAATCATACACAGTATATTACATAGCAATCTTAAACAAGAAACATAAAGGTAAATAGTACAAAGCATAAAGAAATCAATTCATAACAAATACAACCTACAAAAATTAATCCTCCTCTCCTAAAGATTCTCCACTAAACTATTCACCCTCTTTAAAAGTTTCCTCATCTCCTACCCACTCAGTCTC
This sequence comes from Capsicum annuum, assembly GCF_002878395.1. NCBI lineage: Eukaryota > Viridiplantae > Streptophyta > Magnoliopsida > Solanales > Solanaceae > Capsicum > Capsicum annuum. The sequence continues at coordinate 106,497,984 of NC_061118.1, read as the reverse complement.
TTCTTCTTCTATATTAACTTTTTCAAATATATTTTTTGAGTGGTTCAAACTATCCACTAAAATCAATGTCCACTAACTGGTCATAAATCTGGATTTCATTTTGATACACATTCTCCAACACATTCTAAACTTTCTCCCATCCTATAGGCTTTTTTTTATTACAGCCCACTAATCAGACTTATTACTGCGCAACGGATAAGGAGCATAATACACTTGTTTAGCATTTTATCCGAGAACAAAGGGATCGTAAATAGGATACGTCCTATTGTGCTTCACTTCAATGATGTTATGCTCCTTATGTACTCTTGTGCCTCTTGTGCTTGGATCAAATCACTTACATCGAAAGACGATAATTTTTTTTATTGGCAAAACAACATACTCTATTTCTAAGATCTCTTGTATGATGCCAAAGTAATCAACATCATTATCACCCTTGACCCAAACACCACTATTGTTTGTTTTTCTTATTCTAGAGTGTTCTTCGGTGAAAAATTTAAATCCATTTACTATGTAATGGGACATTGTACAAGCTTCAACTGGTCCCAAAGAAATACCTCTCAAGAGATGATGGTATGCAACCGCATTTGGTGAATTGTATACCGAAAAATATTATATACACACATATATATATATTAGTTGAAAAATGTATAAATGTTTAAAATTTGTAGAAATATTAGTACACTTACACACCTCATATGTAAACCATGTTGCAAAGGATGCATACACTTGATTTTTGTGGAATTGAGTCTTAAATGAACTAAAGATCCAACATACAAAACACAATTAGTTTCCTTAAGGGAATGAGTAAACAAATATGATATGTTAATATTTAATATCCTTTATTCAGAGAGGGATCAACTTCTGGGCAATTCAGCAAGACATACAAAGTTATTGATTTGTGCTCCATGGTAGTGAGCCGGCGAAATATGGTCTTTTTAGCCTTACTATCAGATTGATTGAAAATTGATATCGGTTGAAAATAAGGCTCATTCTCATGTCCTGATGTTGATTTAGTCTGTTTCTTAAACATGCAACTTCATCACCAAAGTAGTATGAACAAAATTGAGACGTTTCTTTTACAAGATATGCCTCAACTGTAGAGCCCTCCACCCTATATTTATTTTGGGACCCTTTTTAATTTTCCAATTGTCCTGCATAATCTTAAGATTAGATGTTTACTATATAAAAATAAATATGTATGAATTTAAACATACTGCAATTGCTTACCTTTTGCCTGGATAGATCCACCTAGTTTGAACTAGATCGCCTAGCCGAGCTTTATGGGCAAGGTGAAAGGGAAGATGTTAAAAAATCTTCTCCAACTTGTTAGTGATAACAACAATATTACTTTCCATTCGAGCCAAATTTTGTTCTTCTAATATAGTGGCACATAAGTCTTTGAAGAACAAACTAATCTCTGCTATTATTTTCCATATGTTTTTAGGCAAATCAATAAAAGCAATTGGAAGTAATTATTCCATGAAAATATGACAATCATTGCTTTTCATTCTATGTAAGATTCCTTGTGCCATATCAACCCTTTTTTCTAAATTTGAGGCATATCCATCGAGAATTCAAATGTGAAGGAATCAAATTTGAGGCATATGTTATTCAAATTTGAGGCATAATGTTAAATAACATAACAATGTTCACTTGGTCATAATTCATTCATAGAGACATTCCATCAAACACTTGTAATGCATTAACTTGTATATGAATGGGGATCACATGTTACCATACTATATTGGCATTATTTCATTCTCATAAACAATTTATCAAACCCATAAGAAGCATACTTGGTTCATTAAATTATAAATACTTAGGGTTAACATGGTTACAACAATCAACTTGCAAATTGAAGGGTTTATCATGAATATCATGTAATTCAACAGATACTAGAATCAATTCTTGGAACTTGTAATCTAAATCATGGATTAAAACTTAAACAACACCATGAAAATAAATTCAATCAAATTCAAACATGGAAATCATAAATCATAAATCTTGTATATTGAAAAAGGATTTTTAGGATCCATGAAAGGTAAGGATCCATGAATGAACATCTAACATACCTTAATTTGATGAGTTCTTAGAGAAATTCTTGGGATTGACCTTGATTCTTGAGAGCTAGGGTTTACTTTCTTAAGAGAGAACTACCTTTTAATTTGGGGGAAAAGTGAATAATAAAGGATTTTACATGTTTTTAGGGCTTAAATCTCACATCTGGGAGGAATAAAATCATGGGCAAAGACTGTTTTAGTCCTAGGCACAACTTTACTTTTTCATGAAATTTTCCTAATTTGGACACTTGGCATGATGTGCCACTATCTCGCCAGGCCACTGGAAAATAAAAACAGGTAAATTGCATGGTGGCACGACGTGGTGGTATCGCGTTGCCACTTTGTTTGCGAACAAAAAGTGCATCGCGATACGGTGGGATCACGTTAGCACACTGGAAATTGACAATTGTGAACTAGATCCATGTCGCGATGCGCCAACATCATGGAGAAACACTAGAAACCTATAATTACTATTTTAACCCACTCCGCGATGCGCTACTGCCTGAATGACGGTGTTTAACGACTGAAACTTAAAATTGCCATAACTTCTTACTTGGTTGTCAGATTTAGGTGGATTTTATATCGTTGGAAGGCTAATTGAATTTCCTACGCAATGGTAGGATCAAATTTGAAAATTACATAGTACACCAAAAAATTTATTTAGGATAACCCATGCACTAAGGGTTAATCTAGTCTAGGAAAATACGGGGTATTATAATATCTTCTCCTTAAGAACATTTGTTCTCGAATGTGGCTAGTTAAGCTCAAAGAGTATAGAGAGATTGAGTTTACATATTGAACTAAACATGCACAACTGAAGTATGATTATATGACTGCTCTGATAGACTGAACTTACATTCTGAACATGCATGTCTGATGCATGAGTACATATCTGATCGGATTAATAAATACGTGATTGAATATACATAAACAAAAACATAGGGACATGACTAAGTCTAAACTATGAAACATAAAATGAACTAATTCCTTGGATACGTGTCATGATAGAGGGATAGTTTTATGGCTGAGATTGGGACTTGAGGTTCAACTATGATGACCCATTACTTAAACCGAATTTGATTCATGAAGAGTAAATAAAAGGTTTAGATCACGATAGCTCGAGGATTATAGTGCATCTCCCTCTTAGGATACTATATCCCTTGAGAATGCTAACTTGGCTGAGATACTAGGGAAAAACATGAGATGATGCAGGGGCACCTACGAACTAAATCGTGACTGAATATCTGAGATCTTAAAATGAGGCATAAATATATAAATGGGAAATCTATAACATACCAGTGACCATATCAGGAGAACTTTTCTAATTTTATCTGGATTGAAATACGTAAAACCTGTTTAGGCATTACCCACTGGTGGCACTGGAAGCGACAACTTGTTGATTTGGGCGACTCGACTGAGCTGAAGGACGACTACACTAACTCTGAGAACCTGACTGAGGACAATCTCTGACTTTGTGGCCTGGCTTGCCACACTCGAAACCGACATTACTGCTAGCTCTACATACACCTTTATGATTCTTACCACACTCTTTGCAAAATGGATTAGTATGACCATTGCTTACGCTATTCTGGGTCATCAGTACATTGGTTGAAGAAGGAGATGGGACTGAAGACTTTGGACAAAACTGGGAAAGATTACTGCCTTCTATCTTAGGCTGACTAAAATTAAAGTTACTTATTCTAGACCTCTTATCCTCTCTCTCTTTCTTAAGCTTATGCTTCTCAATCTGTTGAGCATGGATAATAATCTTAGATATGTCCATCTTTTTGATCAATATTATTGTTCTACACTCCTTAACCACACTATTTAACACCCCAGATATGAACTTGCTCATTCTAGACCTATTATCTGCTACTACATGGGGAGCATACCTGGCTAACTAAGTAAACTTGAGGAAATACTATTTTACTCTCATACTACCTTATCTAAGATTGATGAACTCTAACACTTTGGCTTTTCGAAACTCTAAGGTAAAGAATTTGTCTAGAAAGGTAGTAGAAAACTCTTCCCACTCTATAGGCTCTGCATCTATATCCCTGTCTACCTTCCACTACTTAAACCACGTATGGGCTATATCTTATAGTTGATACGCAGCTAACTCGTCACTCTTACTGGAAGTCACTCCCATAATATTTGTGACTTTTTAAACCTGATCAACGAACTCTTATAGATCCTCTTCTGACTTAGATCCCGTAAAGGAAGGAGGATTCATTCGGATGAAGTCCCAAATTCTTGTTGCAGTAGTATTGGCCACTGGGTTGGCTGGAATAGTAACTGTCCATTTATTTTGAGCTATGACTGAATTGGCTAGAGTAGTGAATACAGCTCTGAATTCTGTGTGAGAGACATGTTCGTCCAGGGGATCTGCCTAAATGGGTTGAGGGGCTGACTGGTTTCCGATTCTTTTTTCATCAGTCTTTTTGGGAGGAATATTTTGTAAATAAAAGAGAGAAGCGAATTAGACTGAGAGATTAACTTGAGCTCATGCTCACTTGTACGGCATAAATACTTAAAGAAGGGAAACTTTTTCTAAAACATCTTATAGCCTTATGTTCATAAGTGTGGCGCGCTATGCACCCATGCATAAGACTCTACACGATATGTCTTTTCAGACTCCCTAGGACTCTATTGAACCTTAGGCTCTGATACCAAACTTTTAATGCCCCGAGTTTTCACCCTGGACACTACACGGTGATTACGACCCTGAAGGACCACAAGCTAACCTATGAATGATATCTGTTGTGAGAACTAAACAATAATACTGAAATAAATGCAGAATAATAGGATGAAATACCATAAGATTCAAAATATCTAAAATACTGATAAAATATAATAACATCTGAATCTCAATACTGTTTGAAAATCTAGTTTGAAAAGCCTCTAACTGAATCTTTCTGAAAGTGGAGTTGATGTGAAAATCCCCCAACTAACTTCATCTACTAAAATGCTGCTAAGCTGAAGTACTAAAATAAAATCATATCCTCGATAGATGAGGACTCAATGCTAAATCTGCTACTGCAGGCTGAATCTGGATAAGCGCGGTCAGGAACCCGAGCGTCTGAACCTATGATATGAAACATCATAGCACAAAAAATGGGTATGCGGTCAGTATATGGGAATGTACTGGTATGCTAAATGAGGTAAGGTTGAATGCATGGGTTTATATGCATGACCAATAACTAACTGAATGATATGCAGGAGTTGGATTAGCATACATGGAGGATATGTAACTACTGAACATACTATGCATACTGGGACTGAGTATACTGGAACTGAATCTGATAATTGATAATTGAATATACTAATAATCTGGGATAACTAATAATCTGAATTACTATTAACTAAGTGATTGTACCTGATAGTCCTGATTCTGTAGAACTAAATTGAGTTCTTTTCTGAAGACTGAGATTAAAACTGAAACTGTAGGAGGTAATCATCTAACCGACATGCCCTAAACCTATACTGATAATTGATATGGGGTCCAATCTGTAACCCCAATTGGAAGGGTGTCAGTACCGAGCCACGGGTAAAGACAAGCTAAAGAGTAGCCCTCTATTGGTAGGTTCCCTAAATGAGAATGATGGTACCATTTACTGGAAGGTAGAGCACCTCTTTAATCCTCAACTGTTAGGTGTGATGTCTCCACCAACGCTGGCTACGTAATTTTGGGATACAAGGATTGCTTCTAAGGATCACACCCTCTGCTGGTTAGCGAGCTCCCATCCTTGGGTTCACTCGGTTCTGAATCCTATTCCCAACTGAAAGACACTGAACTTTTATACTGGACTGAACTGGACTGAATTCACTGAGATTACTAAGTTTTTCTAAGTCCTATAACTGACTGAATTCTACCGAGTTCTATAATGGACTGATAATACTACTGATCATGACATGAATGATAATATTTTGTAACTGACACTGGCTCTAGGTAAACAACTAAATTGTCATGTATTAAATACCCCCAGGACTAGATAGCATGAAAAGTATAGAAAAGCATAATCTTGAATAACATAATAATGTTTACTTAGTTATAATTCATTCATAGAGACCTTCCATCAAACACTTGTAATGCATTAACTAGTACATGAATGGGGATTACATGTTAGCATGATATAATGGCATTGTTTCATTCTCACATCTGGGCAGAATAAAATCATGGAAAAAGACTATTTTAACCCTAGGCACAATTTTACTTTTTCGTGAAATTTTTCTGATTTGGACCCCTGGCGCGACGCGCCACTATCGCTCCAGGCCACTGGTAAATGATAACTAGAAAATTGCATGATGGTCCGATGTGGTGGTATCACGTTGCCACTTTATTTGCAAATTGGAAGTGCACCGTAAAGTGGTGGGATCGCATTGGCACACTGGAAATTAACAATTGTGAACTGGGTCTATGGCGTGATGCGCCAACATAAAGGAGCAATACTAGAAACTGACAATTGCTATTTTAACATAATCGTGCTCGGTTGTCAGATTTTGGTGAATTTTATATGGTTGGAAAGGTAATTGAATGTCCTATGCAATGGAAGGCTCACATCTGAAAATTACTGAGTATACTAAAAATTTTATTTAGGATAACCCATGCACTAAGGGTTAATCTAGGCTAGGGAAATACGGGGTATTATATCCTTAAATGAGAAATTGCGTACTTTATTCCGTCCTTAATGACTCTTGGAATTTTTAATATATCAGTTAACACTTCAAAATTCTATACTAATGATTCTATCATGGAAATCTCAAGTGAGTTGAACTTCAAGCATGAATCAGTTCCTAATAGTTAATAAAGTCAAATCAGCTCAGAATTCAGCTTTATGATAGAATTTTTAAAGTTTTAGCTCTGCTATATCCTTCATTAGAAGACATATCATTTATAAATTATTCCACACTTTTAATATTTCAATTAGTTCCTACCCATCATTTGAGGATAAATGATTCCAAGGGAGAGATAATGTAACACCTTGTATTTTTATGCTAGAATTCTAACCATTGTTCTTACGCGTATAAGCCCTAATACAAATGATTCCCAAGTGAATATAAGATTCATGATCTTTATACTAGTATGTGAAAAGATTTTGAGGTGAAATATGTTCATAGGTATTACTTAGAATAAAGTTGAGCTAAGAATCTTCGATTGGTCTAAAGTTTGGTATTTGATTCTATAGGGGTCTAATTTAAACGTGTATAACATTTGATGTACATGGAATTTTTCATCTCAAGATGCACCAAATTGTAGATAATCGAATTAGCTTTCCAATGATACCAATTTTGCTTTAATCTAACACCCGAACAAAAAGTTATGGCTTTGTAAAGGGATGCATGTCACCTAACAATTGCAAACGTTCACTGGAAAGGGTTTTCCATAGGGAGTGTGACATAAAATATAAAGTTTGCCATAGGGAGTGAGACGTAAACCTTAAGGTTTTCCATAGCTTGTGTGACGCAAAACCCATGGCACAATGACCTAGACATTGCATTTTTGAGTTATTCCGAGGACAACTATGTCATTTAACACCTCTTAAACATCCCTAAACTTAACTACATGATATTTATAGATCCTAAACATGTTTTAACCCTATTAACAACATTATTTCATTATTTATAACACAAGAGGAGAGAAAAAACTAGGGTTTACACAATCAAGCTTGAAGGTCCAATCTTTTCGCAACTTCATCACCATTAAGGTATGTGGGGTTATGAACAAGGATACTCCTTTCATCCTTGTGCCCAGAACTTGATCTTTATTTAAGATTTCATATTTTAAAAATTAGGGTTCATACCCAATTATCATTATTTGAAGATTATGATGTTAAAAGTGACTTAAATGTTGAATTGCATATCTATTTTCACATCTTCATACATGTGATATGATTTTACAGATTTCCAATTGAGTTTTAAGCATGATCTTGTGTGTTTGATTTCATTACTTTGATATTTTTGAAGTATTTCAAGAATTTTATTGATCATGACATCTTGCTATGAGTTTGCATAAGTTTAAAGAGTGGGTTTTAAAGCCCTAAGTTTGAAGTATTGATATCTCAACAACATTATGATTTTTAGCCTCTTTTATGAATTATTTACTAAGATTTAAGAAAGAAACTTGATATTTAGATCCTAAACTAAGATAAGGCATCCACATTGTTCATATAGTTTGAGATTTAAGGAAGAGAAGCATAATTGATTTTCATTACAAACCCTTGTGCTGTTTTAAGTGGATTTCCTAAAGTTCTGAGTAAAAGATTGGGAGTAGTATTTAGCACCGAGTTGGGTATGATTCCAA